>NC_134691.1:10485455-10512955 GCF_050947455.1 Rhinoderma darwinii | reverse complement strand
TGTGTTTTTCTCGTAACTGATAGGTCCTCGTTACCCTCGTGATACAGAATTTTTTTTGTCTATCATAGGATGTGAAAGGACTTATCAGTAAGCTTCTATTTTAACCGATCCTGAATCCATATAAATGCCCTCCTGGACCAGCAGCAGCAGCAGCACAGTCTACCACATCTTTGTGTGATGTTCTCAAGCAGTGGAACTCCACACTGCCAACTTGACAGATTTCTAAAGACGGCAGAGGTATCTGAGTACCTCATGTAGGACAAAGAAAGAAGGGAACATGTCTCTGAAACTCAAGCACTGCAGCTCATCAGGGGTGCCTGTCACGTCCTCAAAGTTTTGGAGAAAGCCACACGGTTGTAGACAAGACCAAAACCTCCATCAACCGTGTTATCTTGCTCATATTTTTTAAGGCAAAATTCCTAGTTTGATTACACAAGTAGCTATTTGGAACCAATATTTAAATTATTCTTCTAGGTATTCATGGGCAAACTCACAAAATTCAGATAACCTTTTATGATCTGTTTTGTATTTTTAAAGGGAATAGTATTGGTAGCATTTCACTATAAAAATCTTGATACATTCAACCTGTTATACCACGTCTAACCACATGGTGTGCTGTGAAAGGGAAACATGTCTAATTAAAAAATGCATAAAAAAAACTTCATTCAGAAAAGTCTATAGCAATAATTTATAGTGACATCTAGTGGTTAAAAAAAGTAGAGCACACATTCTGTTTGGCTAAACATGATATCTAATAATGTTCCATTCACAATGGATTACACAAGCGATAACATCAAGAACTAGTCCATTTGTCTGTCACAATATACCCCCCCCCCCCTTCCAAATTAAGTACCTTAACATAGGAGAGCAGAGTTGTACAGAATGTTTGAGGATCCATCATCTGACTTTGACCTTTAGTCACATTTAGTCACAGAGAAGCACCGGAAAAATACATTGTGTCAAGGAATATTTGCTGCAGATTGGATAGAAGTTTGTAACCATTGAAGACTTTTTAGCTTGTTATGTCAAGGTGCTTTTTTTTTTTTTTTTTTTTTCTTACATTAAATAATTTTGAATGTTTTTGCAGAATTTCCTTGAATTCCTTTACCCAGAACATAGCGTCTCCAAAGCCAGAACCAAGTCTAGCATCAATTCTTTATCAACAGATCAAGTGAATAAAATAACAGAAAGACTCTTGTGATATTTTTTTACAATCAAAGATCTTCTTTTTCTTATCTCAGTTGTTAAAGATCTCAGAGCGTTTTCGGTCGTCAGGAAATACCTTTTATTTATCATTTCTGATGTACTATCTGTAAAAATATTTTAAATACATTTTGATCTGATCTTGGTGAAGTCATAGAGATTTCAGTCTTGTCATCTCATATTCACCACTCTTAAATTTATTTGTTACATTTCACAGAAATCAATATTTATTATTTCTTCTCATTTATATTAAATACATTCATAGATTTATTTGTATATTATACATTTATTCAGGATCTGAAAATCCTCAGTGGGACAAGACTCATACAATTATGAGCTTTAAAGGCTATATACACCTTTGAGAAATATTTATAAAGAAATAAAAAGGTCTATCAGTGTGTTATGTGCAACTTTCTAAATACTTTTCATTAAAAATAATTTTTACTTTTTGAGATACAGCTGCTTTGTATCCTGTATACAGAGCAGCTGCATCTAGTGCTGAGCCCTGAATCCATCAGGTCAGTGGGACTGACGGGTTCAGTGACAGCGGGTCCTGCGTGTATGTGACGCAGGATCCACCTGTAATCGATCACATCTAATGAACTTAGATGTCAGTGACACACAGGACCTGCTGACACTAAACAGTATACAGGATACAAAGCAGCTGTATCTCAAAAAGTACAAATATTTTTTTAATAAAAAGTAATTAGAAAGTTGCATCAAACACACTGACCCACTGTTTTATTAAAAAAACAAAAACGTCTTCAAATGTGTACATAGCCTTTAAGTGTCTAGCAGAAGACAACCTCATTTGGACCTGACTTTGGAGCCAATCACTTGCCACTAGGGTCCACTTCACTAACAAATACCCTTTAAGGGTATGTTCACATGCAGTGACCAAAAACGTCTGAAAATACGGAGCTGTTTTCAGGCGAAAACCGCTCCTGATTTTCAGACGTTTTTGTAGCAACTCGCGTTTTGCGGGGTAATTTACGGCCGTTATTGGAGCTGTTTTTCAATGGAGTCAATGAAAATCGGCTCCAAAAACGGACCAAGATGTGACCTGCACTTCTTTTTCGAGGGCGTATTTTTACGAGCCATTTTGACAGCGACGCGTAAAATTACACCTCGTGGGAACAGAACAGGCGTAATGGAGCTATTTTTTCAGGCGTAATTCGAGGCATAAAACGCCTGGATTACGCCTGAAAGACTGCGTGTGAACATACCCTAACACCTTAAAGGGGGTTTTCCAGGACTTTATTTGGATAGGCCATCAATATCAAATCGGTGGGGCTCCGTCTCTCGGCACCCCTGCCAATCAGATGACTGAAGGGGTCGTGGCATTCGTCACCGTTTTCCAGTATACAGGAACTGCTCCATACACTTTTATAGCGGCTCTGTCTGGGATTACAGTTCCGGTCCCATTCAAGTGAACGGAACTGAGCTGCAATCCCAGGTACAGACGCTAAGCATATATACAGCGCTGCGTCTGATAAAACTAAAGAGGCCATCTGTATAACAGTCCTGGAAAACCCCTTTAATCATGATATGCCCTGCGTGCAATAATAGAAAAAAATATAATGTGATTAATCCCTTAATCAGAACTTTTAGAGACCAGATATACATTTTTGAAAATCTTTCTGGGACATGAGGGAATACATGATATATTGGTATAGTGTTACTCCTTTACAGTTGATTTGTAGTTTTTCAACACTTTTTCTGCTTTTTTTGGGAAGAGTTTTTTTTGTAATTATTTACTCCAAGCATTCTCCCATTAAAAAAAAAAAAACCTAAATAACTTACCTGCCAAACATTTCCCTGTGGATCTTTGCTGCAAAGGTAAAATAATGACATGACCAGCAATGGGGGAAGAGGTGGATATTATACGTATATTGTATGGGGGTTTTATGATCAATATTGAAATCCCTACAAGACTAGTATAATATACCTTGTTATGGATTAGACAGGGCTTATAGTTTAGCAAATACAGATGTAGCCAACTTTATCTTGACTCTTAACGCATTAAATACACAGTGGCAGGAAACTTTTTTCTTGACTTTTTCAATGGCTTTTGTGGTGTGATATCACGCAAGTTATCAGAGTCAAGATAAAGATGGCTACATCCGTATGTAGGAAAAAAAAAAAAGACAAATACCTGAACCATATAGTGTAGTATACAGCAAAATGTAGTCCCAAATAACGGGAAAGGCATTGTACACACACAACGAGGCATGAAAATCATCTTCAATTGCAGTGGATCTGGTCAGAATCAAATCTATTCAGATGTCTTCATCCATGGTGGTTGCTCAATGTTACCGGCCCGGGTATTTATTTTGCTTACTTGGGATACAGGAATTTTGGATCTCGAAAGGGCACAAAATCTAATAAAACAATAATTTAAGGGATAGTCCAGGATTAGAAAAGTTAGTAATATTTTTTTTTACAAATACAGCAACGCTACTCTTACCCATGGGCAGTGTCTAACATTACAACTCAGCTCTGTTCACTTGAATGGGGTTGGGCTGCAATACCAGACACAGTCTACTGACTAGGGTGGCGCTGTTTCTCCCAAAAAAAAAAATTCAAATCCTGGACAACCCAGTTCTTCTAATTAAACAATTCTTCATCCTAAATGCAAATAATGTCAGACCAATAAAATATTAACTTTATCGCCGACCTAATACAAATGTTCATTTCTATTGATTGCCGTCCTGTTCATTGTCTCACCCAATATTCAAAGATGAGACATCCAATGGAAGCTTTGAAATGGTAAAGATGTCAGGAAAGCCTCGGGGGTCTCCTCTGTTACTTTGTGTCTGCTCAGGATTTCACATTACACTAAGAAATGACATTTTACAATCTGGCTTTTATGTCACAAAGAGTATAAAAAGATTATTTTGCTGATTAAACATGAGAGCTGAAAGCATGAAGCTTCTTCTTTGTCTGAAAATAAGCGCCATAATAGTTGGGGAAAGCACATGTCCTCTTCCTTGCTTCAACTTTCCTGAAGGTCACATTTACATAACAGCTTAAACTGCTTGTTCATCCATTAAAATGAATATTTCTTTTGTGTTGGATCTTTGGATAGTAACTTACACGGGAACCTTACACCTCTTACCAAAATATTACTCGGAGAGATTGATGCCCCCTTCGAAAAGTCAATTGATATTTATTTCCGAGCCGGTCATGACTGGGTGGTACGCTTGATTGTTTCCAGCTCCTAATGCAATATTAATACATTAGTAGCCACTTTCTTCAGGCAGTAAAGAACCAATGAAAGGACAATAAAACAAATTGAATTTGTGCTACAAGTATTTACAACCTGCCATAAATTAATCATGGCGGGGTAAGAAAACCGACATGGCAAAAAAAAGAGAGTTTCCATTCAGTGATTGTCAAGGTCAGAACTGTTTAACTGGGAAAGGAAAGCCTAATATTATTGGATTGTAGTTGCAATATACTTTCAAAAAGTAAAAAAAAAAGTACAATAAAAAAAATTTGAAAAATAAGTGAGGCTGGGTTCACACGACCACATTAACGTCCGTAATGGACGGACGTATTTCGGCCGGAAGTCCCGGACCGAACTCAGTGCAGGGAGCCGGGCTCCTAGCATCATAGTTATGTACGACTCTAGGAGTCCCTGCCTCTCTGCAGGACAACTGTCCCGTACTGTAATCATGTTTTCAGTACGGGACAGTAGTTCCACGGAGAGGCAGGGACTCCTAGCATCGTACATAACTATGATGCTAGGAGCCCGGCTCCCTGCACTGAGTTCGGTCCGGGACTTCCGGCCGAAATACGTCCGTCCATTACGGACGTTAATGTGGTCGTGTGAACCCAGCCTTAAAGGGATTTTCCAGTGTTAGAAAAACATGACTGCTTTCCTCCAGAAACAGCGCCGCACTTGTACTTGCGTTTGGTATTGCAGCTTAGCTCTATTGAAGTGAATGGGGCTGAGATGCAATACCACATACAACCTGTGGACGGGTGTGGTGCTGTTTTTGGAAGACAGCAGTCAGGTTTTTCCTCCAGGTTCTCCGGTTTCCTTCAACACTCAATTTAAATAGTGAGTGATGATCATTTCTGTACAGCGCTGCAGAATATGTTGGTGCTATATAAGTAACACCTTTAAATCATTAATCCTGTACTACCCCTTTAACATCAAAAAATATATACTTAAAGTAAACAATTTTTTTTTCAACTTTTGACCAATTCCATTGAGTCCTGCACCCCTCACAGTTTTACTTACATGAATGCTACCATCTCAGAGATTGCCTATTGTCCTCTACTTGGCCACAGCGAAAGCCTGTCCTGGCTATGACAACTTGACAACCTAGCACCACTGGCATGGGTCACGAAACAGGCAGCAAAGAAAATACTATAATTCAAGGGCATGAAAATGACAAAGGAAGCCCACGTGGCTGCTATGTGACCCTTGAAGAGAGGAGACCCAGCCCTTGTTGGTCCTATTCCCCTTGATATTGGGTGATGTGAAAATGTTCTGGACTTCTTACTCTATAGGAACGCATTGTTAGCAAACAACTGGTGGGGAATCAGTCCTAACTTTATGGAAAGAAGTTTGAGGGGACGCAAATATCAGACCCTTCTGTCCTGAGTGCTAAAACCCAGTACTACAATGGAAAGTTACATTTTGATCCTTGCTATGGGGCCCCCTTTCTTCTATATAGGCCACTGCTACATCGGTTAACTGCAGTGGTTGATAGATGGTAGTATCTTCTACGAAGCCTTCTCTCTGACTCATGCCAGTGCTACTGAGTTGTCATGGCCAGCACAGGCTTCAGCTGCTGCCTATAGAGGACGATGAGGGATCTCCGGAATGACAGAATTTAACAGAAACTTTTTGGGAATGTTGTGGTACAGGAGCTACATTTTCTATTTTGCTTGGAGTTGCCCTTCAATTGAGAGGCTGGGGCTGAAAAAATAAGGTCTGCTCCACTCTTGTTCATGAGCTGTATCTGGAATTGCAGCCTAGATCCTTTCAAATGAATGCAGCTAAGCTACAATACCAGACTCAGCCCATAGAGAAAGGTGGCGTGGTTCTGAAAAAAAAAACAAAAACATTTTTTTTCAAGTCTCACTTTTAAAATTGTTCCATTTTTATAACTTTTTGCAGCCTTGATATCTAGTTGATATTAAAGAGAACCTTTGACCTCCCCATAGATGTGCAGCATGTAATGAGGAGGGCTGAACAAACCCTGGGGCACTTAAATCTTTTTTCTACCTCCCTCCGTTATTTAGATATTGGTGCCGTTATATTTGGCGCCCGGTATTTAAATAACCCTCTTGAACAGTCAACGGGGCATGTACTGGCAAGGGGGCGTGTTACTATGGATGTGACACTGTCCAAGGGTTAATGGTGCAGGTCCCTAGGTGGTGCATACTCTCGGGCATGTGCGCCTTGAGCCCTCCCTATAGTCTGCCCCCAATTGTCTGTCAGAGTCCTGATCTATCCTGCAGACTCTGATTTTATTTATCATTGATCCAATTAATTTTGTACTTAATCAGTGGCCATTTTCGAGACGAGAACGGAGGGGCTGCCCAGGGAGGAGATCTGGATAACCAGGGGGCAGCATTGTTAGATTAAATAAATTGGGGCAGAGCTTCTTAACACAGTATAATAGTAAGGGTATGTTCACACGCAGTGACCAAAAACGGCTGAAAATACGGAGCTGTTTTCAGGCGAAAATAGCTCCTGATTTTCAGATGTTTTTGTAGCAATTCGCATTTTTACCCCATTATTGGAGCTGTTTTTCAATGGAGTTAATGAAAAATGGCTCCAAAAACGTCCCAAGAAGTGTCCTGCACTTCTTTTTCGCGTGCGTCTTTTTACGCGCCGTATTTTGACAGTGACGCGTAAAATTACAGCTCGTCTGAACAGGACATCGTAAGACCCATTGCAAGCAATGGGCAGATGTTTGTAGGCGTAATGGGGCCATTTTTTCAGGCGTAATTCGAGGCGTAAAACGCTAAGTGTCATAAATGCCCCTTATCCACTGTTTAATAAACATTATATATAAAGTGACCAACCCCTTTAAAAGCAAGCAAATACTCTGTGCTGCTGTGAACTCTGCTCTTACCATTACGTGGCTCAGTCTGTTACCTCTCCTCCACTCCTGTCCTCAATAACACCTTCACATGATTGGCAAGTCACCACCCCGCACAAGATTTGCACGCTCATCTCCTGAAATACTCTGTGCTGCTGTGAACTATGTGTGTGTGTGAGTGTGTGTGTGTGTGTGTGTGTAGATGTTTGTGTGTGTGTGTTTTTGTATATGTGTGTTTGTGTATATGTGTGTATATGGGTGTGTGTTTGTGTGTTTATGTGTGTTTGTGTATATATGGGTGTGTTTGTGTATATGTGTTTGTGTATATGTGTTTGTGTGTATATGTGTGTGTTTGTGTATATATGGGTCTGTTTGTGTACATGTGTGTGTTTGTGTATATGCGTGTGTTTGTGTATATGTGTGTGTTTGTGTATATGTGTGTGTTTGGGTATGTGTGTTTTTGTTTGTATATGTGTTTGTGTATATGTGTTAGTTCGTGTATATGTGTGTGTATATGTGTGTGTGTTTGTCTCTTTGTGTGTGTGTTTGTGTATATCTTGTTGTGTTTGTGTATAACTGTGTATATGTGTTTGTGTATATGTGTGTGTGTTTGTGTATATGTGTGTGTTTGTGTATATGTGTGTGTTTGTGTATATGTGTGTATTTGGGTATGTGTGTTTTTGTTTGTATATGTGTTTGTGTATATATGTTAGTTCGTGTATATGTGTGTGTATATGTGTGTGTGTTTGTCTCTTTGTGTGTGTGTTTGTGTATATCTTGTTGTGTTTGTGTATAACTGTGTATATGTGTATGTGTATATGTGTGTGTGTGTTTGTGTACGTGTGTGTGTTTGTGTATATGTGTGTGTTTGTGTATATCTGTGTGTTTGGGTATGTGTGTTTTTGTTTGTATATGTGTTTGTGTATATGTGTTAGTTTGTGTATATGTGTGTGTATATGTGTGTGTGTCTGTCTCTTTGTGTTGTGTTTGTGTATAACTGTGTATATGTGTTTGCGTATGTGTGTGTGTTTGTGTATATGTGTGTGTTCGTGTATATGTGTGTGTTTGGATATGTTTGTTTTTGTTTTGATATGTGTGAGTTTGTGTATATGTGTGTGTGTTTGTCTTTTTATGTGTGTGTGTTTTTGTGTATATGTGTGTATTTGTGTATATGAGTGTTTGTGTATATATGTGTGTGTGTGTGTATATCTTGTTGTGTTTGTGTATATATGTGTGTGTCTGTGTATGGTTGTTTGTTTGTGTGTGCGTGTATATATGTGTGTAGGTGAGTAGTAGTATTGTTATTGTTCACATTGATAACTGTTTTTTTATGTTGTTGCAGATTTTGATGTACCGATTGGACTACATCTTCGATTCGTTGGACTACTGCGTAGATCTACGTTTTTTCAAATTTTTATAAAATGGTTAACGAGGATTTTGTTGGGGATTTCTTATTTCAATAAAAAAGAATTGTCTTTGTGTTTTTTTAAAAACTTTATTAGTGCCTAGATAATGGCAGTTGGCTGATTGACAGCGTCCATTATTAAGGCGGTACTTAGTGTTAGCCGATGCAGAGGCTAGCACTAACCACCCATTATTACCCCGGTACCCACCACCACCAGGGGTGCCGGGAAGAGCTTGGTACGATCCAGTACCCGACCACATCTGTTGTGATGGTCGGGCACTGGGGCGGCCGTAGGCTGGTATTATGAGGCTGGGAAGGGCCAAAAACAGTGGACCTTCCCACCCTTGTAATGCTAGGCTGCTGCTGCTGTGTTGTATCGGGCTGGTTATAAAAATGGGGGGGACCCCACGTCGTTTTTTTTTTTTAATTTAACAAATTTAACAATAGACGGGTCCCCCAAATTTTTAATAACCAGCCATATACGTTGTATGTGGCTGGTTATGATAAATTGGGTGGAACCCCATGTCTTTTTAAAAAAAAAATAATAATAATTTAAAAAAATGATGTGGGGTCCCCCCCACTTTTATAACCAGCCAGATACAACACAGCAGCAGCAGCCTAGCATTACAAGGGTGGGAAGGTCCACTGTTTTTGGCCCTTCCCGGCCTCATAATACCAGCCTGTGGCCGCCCCAGAGCCCGACCATCACAACAGATGGATCGTACCTGGCTCTTCCCGGCACCCCTGGTGGTGGTGGGTACCGGGGTAATAATGGTGGTTAGTGTTAGCCTCTGCACCGGCTAACACTAAGCCTCGCCTTAGTAATGGATGTTGTCCCTCAGACAGCGGCCATTACTAAAGTGGTAGTAATAAAATTTGAAAAGAAAAAGACAAAGATATAGATAAAATATTTTATTGAAATAAAGCACCCCCAACACAACCCTCATTAACCGTCATCTAAGTAGTCCTCGAAACCGACGTAGTCCAAACACCAAACCTGTAAAAAAATAAAAATAAAAAAAAAATGAAATAAAACATGTCGTAGGCTTAGGCTGGGTTCACACGACCTATTTTCAGGCGTAAACGAGGCGTATTATGCCTCGTTTTACGCCTGAAAATAGGGCTACAATACGTCGGCAAACATCTGCCCATTCATTTGAATGGGTTTGCCGACGTACTGTGCAGACGACCTGTAATTTACGCGTCGTCGTTTGACAGCTGTCAATTGACGACGCGTAAATGGACTGCCTCGGCAAAGAAGTGCAGGGCACTTCTTTGGCACGTAATTTGAGCTGTTCTTCATTGAACTCAGCTCAAGATTTACGAGCGTCTCAGACGGCTCGCAAAATGCGAGGAGGAGCATTTACGTGTGAAACGAGGCAGCTGTTAACAGTCTGTCTTTTCACACGTAAATGCCTCTCATCGTGTGAATATACCCTTAGATTCAGTTTACTGACTGTTATACCATGTATAGAAGCCTGCTGCGAAGTTGACTTAGATACAGGGCGCCAGCAGACAGTATCATACATGGTCATACAGACGTACATACAAACAAACATACATGCAAACATACATACATACATATATACAAACATACATACATACATACAAGCATGCACATATATACATGCAAATATACATACATGCAAACATACACACATATATACATACATGCAAACTATCATACATACATACATGCATACACACACACACACACACATGAAAACATACATATATACAAACAAACATGCAAAGATACATACATACATACATACATACATACATACATACATATATATATATACAAGCATGCAAAAATATACATGCAAACATAAATACATGCAAACATAATTACATACATGCACATATATATAAACATACATGCAAAAATAAAAACATGCAAACATACATACATGCACATATATACATACATACATACATACATACATACATACATGTAAATATATACATGCAAATATACATACAAACATGCACATACGACACGATTACGGCGATACCATAAGTTTATAGTTTTTGTATGTCTTATGGCGTTTGCACAATAAAATGCTTTTTGTAAAAAATCATTTACTTTTTGTGTTGCCTTATTTTAAGAGCCAGAACTTTTTTATTTTTCCATTAATAAAGCCGTGCGAGGACTTATTTTTTGCGTAACGAACTGTAGTTTCGATCAGCACTATTTTTAGGTACATGCGACTTTTTGATCTCTTTTTATTCCATTTTTTTGGAGGTGAAGTACGGTTTATTATTATTTTCTTTTACGGCGTTCACCGCACGTGATAAATAACGAAATAATTTTGTGGTTCAGGCCGTTACGGACGCGGCGATACCAATTATGTATAGTTTATTTGTTTGTTTATATATTTTTATTAATAATAAAGGACTGATAAGGGAAAAAGGGGGATTTTTACTTTTATTACTTTTAAAACTCTTATTTTCTTATTTTTACACATCTTTTTTTTTTACTTTATTACTTTGTCCCATTAGGGGACTTGAGGGCAGGAGGCCCTGATCACAATTCGAATACACTGCACTACATGCGTAGTGCAGTGTATTAGTGCTATCAGCTACTCACTGACAGCAAGCCTAGTGGGTCCTGACTTTGTCAGGACCCACTAGGCTTCCGTCGATGGCATAGCCGGACGCAATTGTTAGGTGTCCGATTGCCATAGTCACCATCGCCGGCCGCTATCATGTAGCAGGCCGGCGATGGCAGCTTAACCCCTATAAAGCCGCAATCTCTATTGAACGCGGCTTTTAAGGGGTTAATCAGCGGGGACACGGCGATCGGTCCCTGCTATAGGAGCTGGGGCAACCGCTGTACGAGACAGCAGCTGTCACAGCTCCTGTATATGTCGGGAGGACGGCCGAAATGGCCGTTACTCCCGTGACGTACTATTCCATCGCTGAGCGCGAAAGCGTTGGTCAGCGCGGCGGAATAGTATGTCGCTGAGCGTTAAGGGGTTAAACCTATATATGAAAATGATGATCATTATCACCTGCTTGGTATAATTGGTTAGTCATACACCTGACTATAATCCTACAAAATCCTTGACTTTGTGCAAGTGTACCTAGAAGAATCGAAGCTGTTTTGAAGGCAAAGGGGGGTCACTTCTCTTCTGTTCAGTAGCGTAGGTATAGAGGGTTCAGAGGTAGCAGTTGCACCCAGGCCCTAAAGCCTGAGGTACGGATGTAGTCATCTTTATCATGACTCAATAACTTTCTGCAGCGTGATATACCACAACAAAAGCCATTGAAAAGTCATTGAAAAAGTGAAGATAAAGGATCTTGCCACTGTGTATTTAATGTGTTAAAGGTCAAGATAAAGATGGCTACATCTGTAGCCCAAAAGAACCTCAGCCGCAAAATAAGACACTGGTATTTTAATTTATATACAGTGGAGGAAATAAGTATTTGATCCCTTGCTGATTTTGTAAGTTTGCCCACTGTCAAAGTCATGAACAGTCTAGAATTTTTAGGCTTGTAGTCCTTGTAAACTGCCTGAAGAAGGGGCCTCTGTGCTCTGAAAGCTGCATATAGAACTTTTATGGTTAGCCAATAAAGGTATCATACCTATTATACTTTTGTCTTTTTTGACACAAAAGTATTTAACATTGCATATTGTCTCTGGCTAACACGGTACTACACAATTTTTTACTGTACCAGTCAGAGATAGATTATATAAAAAAAAATAACAGAAAATCACATTGTCAAAATGATATCTATTTATTTGCATTGTGCACAGAGAAATAAGTATTTGATCCCCTACCAACCATTAAGAGTTCAGCCTCCTCCAGACCAGTTACACGCTCCAAATCAACTTGGTGCCTGCATTATAGACAGCTCTTACATGGTCACCTGTATAAAAGACTCCTGTCCACAGACTCAATGATCAGTCTGACTCTAACCTCTACAACATGGGCAAGACCAAAGAGCTTTCTAAGGATGTCAGGGACAAGATCATAGACCTGCCCAAGGCTGGAATGGGCTACAAAACCATAAGTAAGATGCTGGGTGAGAAGGAGACAACTGTTGGTGCAATAGTAAGAAAATGGAAGACATACAAAATGACTGTCAATCGACATCGATCTGGGGCTCCATGCAAAATCTCACCTCGTGGGGTATCCTTTATCCTGAGGAAGGTGAGAGCTCAGCCGAAAACTACACGGGGGGAACTTGTTAATGATCAAGGCAGCTGGGACCACAGTCACCAAGAAAACCATTGGTAACACATTACGCTGTAATGTATTAAAATCCTGTAGTGCCCGCAAGGTCCCCCTGCTCAAGAAGGCACATGTACCGGCCCGTCTGAAGTTTGCAAATGAAAATCTGGATGATTCTGAGAGTTATTGGGAGAAGGTGCTGTGGTCAGATGAGACTAAAATTGAGCTCTTTGGCATTAACTCAACTCGCCGTGTTTGGAGGAAGAGAAATGCTGCCTATGACCCAAAGAACACCGTCCCCACTGTCAAGCATGGAGGTGGAAACATTATGTTTTGATGGTGTTTCTCTGCTAAGGGCACAGGACTACTTCACCGCATCAATGGGAGAATGGATGGAGCCATGTACCGTCAAATCCTGAGTGACAACCTCCTTCCCTCCACCAGGACATTAAAAATGGCTCGTGGCTGGGTCTTCCAGCACGACAATGACACGAAACATACAGCCAAGGCAACAAAGGAGTGGCTCAAAAAGAAGCACATTAAGGTCATGGAGTGGCCTAGCCAGTCTCCAGACCTTAATCCCATCGAAAACTTATGGAGGGAGCTGAAGATCCGAGTTGCCAAGCGACAGCCTCAAAATCTTAATGATTTACAGATGATCTGCAAAGAGGAGTGGGCCAAAATTCCATCTAACATGTGTGCTAACCTCATCATCAACTACAAAAAACGTCTGACTGCTGTGCTTGCCAACAAGGGTTTTGCCACCAAGTATTAAGTCTGGTTTGCCAAAGGGATCAAATACTTATTTCTCTTTGCACAATGCAAATAAATATATATAATTTTGACAATGTGATTTTCTTTTTTTTTTTATATAATCTATCTCTCACTGGTAAAAGTAACCTAGCCTAAAAATTCTAGACTGTTCATGACTTTGACAGTGGGCAAACTTACAAAATCAGCAAGGGATCAAATACTTATTTCCTCCACTGTATATATATGGATCATTTCTTATAGGTTTTTTTCACAGCTGTTTATATTGTATGATTTACTTAGGTATTAGATATCCACCCAAATGTAAATGTATCCATATATTAGTACATCAGAGGTTACAATAGCAGTCAGTTTGGTCATTTTTGGAATTTTCCATTCAGTTGTGGCGGCCATATTGGTTGTGATTACTGAATTGCTTATCAGCTATTACTGGCATAATTGTATTATTGTGTAAGGTCAGGACCATATATATTTTCTCCAAGAACAGGAGAAGCAGAAGATAGAAAGAAAATATTTGCTTTGGATTTGTTTCTGTTTTTGCCAAGAAATATACAGTCCTTATATTGTCCGTGTCCATATTTAGTTCTGTATTTCCATACAGGCAGTCTATAATAGTTTTATAACAATATTGTATTGCTCCGATGCATCTAAAACAAAAAAATAAAGCAACATTAATACTTTAAAAAAGTTTAAAACTATCCTACTGTTTTATGTTCTATATTAGTTCCAATATAGATCTCTTTGTCTCCATGGTTACAGACTACAAACAAACCCTGTGACAGTGGGCAAACTTACAAAATCAGCAAGGGATCAAATACTTATTTCCTTCACTGTATATACATACATACATATATGACAACATACATACATACATACATACATACATACATACATACATGACAACATACATACATGACAACATACATACATGCAAACATACAAACATGCAAACATACACACATGCAAACATACATACATACATGCAAATATATACATGCAAATATACATACAAACATGCACATATATACATACATGCCAACATACATGCAAACATACATGCACATATATACATACATACATGACAACATACATACCTGCATACATACATGACAACATACATACATGCAAACATACATACATGCAAACATACATACATGCAAACATACATACATACATACATGCAAACATACATACATGCAAACATACATACATGCAAACATACACACATGCAAACATACATACATGCAAATATATACATGCAAATATACATACAAACATGCACATATATGCATGCATGCCAACATACATGCAAACAGACATGCACATGTATACATACATACATGACAACATACATACATACATACATGCATACATACATACATACATGACAACATACATACATACATGCAAACATACATACATGCAAACATACATACAAACATACATTCATGCAAACATACACAAATGCAAACATAAATACATGCAAACATACATACATACATGCAAATATATACTTGCAAATATACATACAAACATGCACAGATAATACATACATGTCAACATACATGCAAACATACATGCACATATATACATACATACATACATACATACATGACAACATACATACATACATACATACATGACAACATACATACATGACAACATACATACATACATACATGCCAACATACATACATGCCCAAAAAATAAAATAATACGTTCATACTTACTTTCCTCCTGTCCGGCCTCCAGCGATGACCTTTCATCAATTTCGCCCTGCAGCCTGTGATTGGCTGCAGAGGCGGTCACGTGGGATGAAGCGTCATCCCTGGAGGCCGGCCTTCTGACGTCATCCTGACGTGTGTGACCGCCACTACAGCCTGTGATTGGCTGCAGCGGCGAAAGCGATGAAACGTCATCGCTGGAGGCCGGACAGGAGGAAAGTAAGTACGAACGTATTATTATTATTTTTTTATTACATAAAAATTGTATTTTCCGCGCGCCGAGCATGTACTGTCAAGGTTGCTGAAAGAGTTAGTGCAGCCCATTAACTCTATCAGCACCCTGGACAGTAGCATGCTCGGCGCACGGAAGTGACAGGTTCGGTCCGAACTAGTTCGGTCCGAATCACACTTTTTTGTGAAATTCGGCGAACTAGCCGAACTGAACTTTTGATAAGTTCGCTCATCTCTACTAGTGACCTATATAATTCAATCTGGCCGTTCACACGGCCGTGGCTTCAACGGACCGCGTTGCGACTGGGGGCATTATTATATGGTATACTGGGTGGATGAAAGAAGTTGAGGTAAAAGGGGGCCCGCTGACACCCAAGGGCCCACATAAACCTGGAGGCAGCCCTGGGTGCAAGTTCAAGGTACTCAGGAAATAATGGGCAGTGGAGCCGCCTTCAGGGCAAGTGGCACCTCCTGAGTTATGACAGGAGATGCACCCTGTACGACTGCACAGGTCACACACCCCTAAGGCTGGCCCTACTTGTGATGTATCTGTAACGGCCGCCGCGCCGTTCCCTACTTCTTCTACGGCCTCCGCTCTGGTTCCCGTACCCTCCATTCCCTCATGCTCGTCCCGAGCTCCACTTAGCCGATCCAGACGCTCTGCAGGCTCTGGGTAACTGCATCTCTCACCTCCCTCCGCGGCCGTCATCCACGATGTGCGGCTGCAGCTACTAGAGGACTCTTCCCTTCTTAAAGGGCCAGCGCGTGCAAAAATCCAAAGACTTCCTATTTAAGGATCCTCCTCCCTCAGATCTGTAAAGGATTTGCCAGACACAGCTTCTGTGTCGACGCCCGTGGGCAATCAGTCTGCACCTGCTCCTATGTCTGTGAGACTGACTCCATCTTCCACCACTCAGGATGGCAGGCTTAGGAGTGGGAGAGCCTATCATAGCCTGGCCAGATGGAGCTAGCTCCCGCCCACTGTCTATTTATACCTGCCTTCCTGTTCCTCCTTTGCCTGTAATTCTTCTATGCTTGTTTCCTGGCTTGCTGCTGCTGCTTGTACTACTCATCATCTGCTTGTGATTGACCTTGGCTTTCTGACCACTCTCCTGCTCAGCGTTTTGTACCTCGTTCTCTCCTGGTTTGACTCAGCTCGTTCACTACTCTTGTTGCTCACGGTGTCTCCGTGGGCAGCTGCCCCGTTTCCTTGCTTCTGTGTACCCTTGTCTGTTTGTCTGTCTTGCACTTACTGAGCGTAGGGACTGTCGCCCAGTTGTACCCCATCGCTTAGGACGGGTCGTTGCAAGTAGGCAGGGACTGAGTGGCGGGTAGATTAGGGCTCACCTGTCTGTCTCCCTACCCTGTCATTACATAATTACAGGCCCATATACCTAGTCTACCCTGGTCCCTGACACATCCATGGACCCCCTTGAGACCCTGGTTCAGCAGATGCAGGGCCTCTCCCTACAGGTCCAGGCCCTGGCTCAGAGGGACAACCTGCGTGATGCTTCCCTGGTAGTGCCCCCCACCTCACCTCTCGAACCCCACCTCAAGTTGCCTGACCGGTTTTTAGGGGACCGGAAGACTTTTTTCTCCTTCCGGGAGAGTTGTAGGCTCTATTTTCGCTTAAAGCCCCACTCCTCAGGTTCTGAGAGCCAGCGGGTGGGTATAATTATGTCCCGGCTCCAGGACGGGCCCCAAGAATGGGCCTTCTCCTTGGCTTCTGACGCCCCTGAACTTTCCTCCATTGATCTTTTATTTTCTGCTCTCGGGCTCATTTATGACGAGACTGACAAGACTGCCTTTGCCGAGAGTCAGCTGGTGACCTTATGTCAGGGTAAGAGACCTGTAGAGGAGTATTGTTCTGACTTTAGGAAGTGATGTGTAGCTTCTCGGTGGAATGACCCTGCCTTGAGGTGCCAGTTTAGATTGGTTCTGTCGAACGCCCTGAAAGACCTGCTAGTTAGCTATCCCTCTGCTGACTCCCTAGATCAGGTTATGGCTTTAGCGGTACGACTTGACCGACGTCTCAGGGAATGACGACTTGAACGTTTTTGTGCCTTCTCCTCTGACTCCCCCATGATGCCTCCCGAGGTTCCGTTGCTTCGTTCTTCCACGGAAGACTCGGATGTACCTATGCAACTCGGGGCCTCTGTGTCCCCCCAACAACGTAGTGAGTTCTGCAGGAAGAATGGTCTCTGCTTCTACTGTGGGGATGACAAGCATCAAGTGAACAACTGTCCTATGCATAAAAATAAGCAGCCGGAAGAACTTCCGCGCTTAAGTGATCATCGGGGAGGTCACTTGGGTGCACAGGTATTTCCCGTAAAGATGAAACTTAATAAAATCTTGCTTCCCTTTCAGGTCTCTTTTGGTGGTAGGTCTGCTACCGGCAGTGCCTTCGTGGATTCAGGGTCTTCTGCTAATATTATGTCTGTGGAATTTGCTATGTCTCTAGCTATGCCATTGATTGATTTGCCTAAACCTGTCCCGGTAGTGGGTATCGACTCCACTCCTCTTGCTAATGGTTATTTTACACAGCATACCCCTGTTTTTGAACTCCTTGTTGGCTCCATGCATTTGGAGCAGTGCTCTGTACTGGTGATGCAGGGATTATCATCCGATTTGGTTTTAGGCCTTTCCTGGTTGCAGATGCATAATCCCACGTTTAACTGGAATACTGGGGATCTTACCAAATGGGGTAATGAATGCATGACGTCATGTTTTTCTGTTAATTCTATTTCTCTCCCTGAGGAGGTGAACACTCTACCTGAGTTTGTTCAGGACTTCGCTGATGTTTTCTCTAAAGAGGCCTCCGAAGTGTTACCTCCTCATAGAGAATACGATTGCACAATAGATTTGGCACCAGGAGCTAAGCTCCCTAAGGGTAGGATATTCAATCTCTCTTGTCCCGAACGTGAAGCCATGAGAGAGTATATCCAGGAATGCCTGGCCAAGGGTTACATTCGCCCCTCTACTTCTCCGGTAGGTGATGGCTTCTTCTTCGTAGGGAAGAAGGATGGTGGTCTTAGGCCGTGTATCGACTACCGGAACTTGAATAAGGTCACTGTAAGGAACCACTACCCCCTTCCTTTGATTCCTGATCTCTTCAATCAGGTTCAGGGGACCCAATGGTTCTCTAAGTTTGATCTACGGGGGGCTTATAACCATATCCGCATCAAAGAGGGGGATGAGTGGAAGACTGCGTTTAACACGCCCGAAGGTCATTTTGAAAACCTCGTCATGCCCTTTGGGTTGTGTAATGCTCCCGCGGTCTTCCAGAATTTCATAAATTAGATTTTAAGGGATTACCTGGGGGTACTTCTTGTAGTGTACCTTGATGACATACTTGTGTTTTCCAAGGACTGGTCCTCCCACATTGAGCATGTCAGGAAGGTGCTCCAGGTCCTTCAGGTAAAAACAGACTGTTTGCTAAGACCGAAAAATGTATGTTTGGGGTGCAAGAGATACCATTTTTTGGGTCAAATACTCACTCCTCATGAATTCCGCATAAACCCCGCCAAGGTCCAGGCTGTGGCGGAATGGGTCCAACCTGCCTCCCTGAAGGCGTTACAGTGCTTCCCGGGATTCGCTAATTACTACAGGAGATTTATTGCTAACTTCTCGGTCATCGCTAAGCCTCTTACGGATCTCACTCGCAAAGGTGCTGATCTCCTCCACTGGCCTCATGAGGCTGTCCAGGCTTTTGAGGTCCTTAAGAAGTGCTTTATCTCGGCCCCAGTGCTGGTTCAGCCCAACCAAATGGAGCCATTCATCGTGGAGGTTGACACCTCCGAGGTGGGAGTGGGTGCTGTCTTGTCCCAGGGTACCAGGTCCCTCACCCATCTCCGTCCCTGTGCCTACTTCTCCAGGAAGTTTTCGCCCACTGAGAGTAACTATGATATTGGCAACCACAAACTCTTAGCCATTAAATGGGCATTTGAAGAGTGGGGCCACTTCCTGGAGGGGGATAGGCACCAGGTAACGGTCCTTACCGACCACAAAAATCTGGTTTTCTTAGAATCTGCCCGGAGGCTAAACCCGAGACAAGCTCGATGGGCGTTATTTTTTACCAGATTCAACTTTTTGGTCACCTATAGGGCTGGGTCTAAAAATATTAAGGCTGACGCACTGTCGCATAGCTTCATGGCCAGCCCTCCTTCGGAGGAAGATCCTGCTTGTATTTTGCCTCCAGGTATAATCATTTCCTCTATTGATTCTGATTTAGTCTCCGAAATTGCGGCTGATCAAGGTTCAGCTCAAGGGAACCTTCCTGAGAACAAGCTGTTTGTTCCCCTGCAACTCCGGCTAAGGGTACTTAGGGAAAATCATGACTCTGCACTATCTGGCCATCCAGGCATCCTGGGTACCAAGCACCTCATTGCCAGAAACTACTGGTGGCCTGGGTTGCTTAAAGACGTTAAGGCCTACGTCACCGCTTGTAAGGTTTGTGCTAGGTCCAAGACTCCCAGGTCCCGACCAGCGGGCTTACTATGTTCTTTGCCCATTCTCCAGAGACCTTGGACACATATCTCCATGGATTTTTATCACCGATTTGCCTCCATCTCAAGGCAAGTCGGTGGTGTGGGTTGTAGTAGACCGCTTCAGTAAGATGTGCCCCTCAAGAAACTACCCAATGCTAAGACGTTAGCTACCTTGTTTGTCAAACACATCCTGCGTCTCCATGGGGTTCCTGTCAATATTGTTTCTGACAGAGGAGTACAATTTGTTTCATTGTTTTGGAGCGCCTTCTGTAAAAAGTTGGAGATTGATCTGTCCTTCTCCTCGGCTTTCCATCCTGAAACTAATGGCCAAACGGAGAGGACTAATCAGTCTCTAGAACAATATTTAAGGTGTTTTATCTCTGACTGTCAACATGATTGGGTCTCATTCATTCCCCACGCCGAATTTTCCCTTAATAACAGGGTCAGTAACTCGTCATGGGTCTCCCCCTTTTTCTGTAATTTTGGGTTTAATCCACGGTTCTCCTCCATTTCACCTGGTAGTTCCAACAATCCCGAGGTAGATGTCGTTCATCAGGAACTGTGCACAGTCTGGGCACAGGTTCAGAAGAACCTAGAGGCGTCCCAGAGCATACAAAAGACTCAGGCAGATAGAAGACGTTCTGCTAACCCCTTGTTTGTGTTCGGGGATCTGGTGTGGCTATCTTCTTAAAATTTGCGCCTTAAAGTCCCGTCCAAGAAGTTTGCTCCCCGGTTTATAGGGCCGTACAAGGTCATTGAAGTCCTTAACCCTGTCTCCTTCTGACTGGAGTTGCCCCCGTCTTTTCGAGTGCACGACGTGTTTCATGCCTCCCTCCTTAAACGCTGCTCCCCGTCCTTGGCTCCCTCGAGGAAACCTCCGGTCCCTGTTCTCACCCCTGAGGGGGTAGAATTCGAGGTGGCCAAGATTGTGGACAGCAGGATGGTCCAAGGCTCCCTCCAGTACCTGGTCCATTGGAGGGGATACGGGCCTGAGGAGAGGACTTGGGTACCCGCCCGGGATGTTCACGCTAGGGTATTGCTCAGGAGGTTCCATTTTCGTTTCCCCAATAAACCAGTTCCACCTAGAAAGGGTCCGGTGGCCCCTCATAAAAGGGGGTACTGTAAAGGATTTGCCAGACACAGCTTCTGTGTCGACGCCCGTGGGCAATCAGTCTGCACCTGCTCCTATGTCTGTGAGACTGACTCCATGTTCCACCACTCAGGATGGCAGGCTTAGGAGTGGGAGAGCCTATCACAGCCTGGCCAGATGGAGCTAGCTCCCGCCCACTGTCTATTTATACCTGCCTTCCTGTTCCTCCTTTGCCTGTGATTCTTCTATGCTTGTTTCCTGGCTTGCTGCTGCTGCTGCTTGTACTACTCATCATCTGCTTGTGATTGACCTTGGCTTTCTGACCACTCTCCTGCTCAGCGTTTTGTACCTCGTTCTCTCCTGGTTTGACTCGGCTCGTTCACTACTCTTGTTGCTCACGGTGTCTCCCTGGGCAGCTGCCCACTTTCCCTAGCTTCTGTGTACCCTTGTCTGTTTGTCTGTCTTGCACTTACTGAGCGTAGGGACCGTCGCCCAGTTGTACCCCATCGCTTAGGATGGGTCGTTTCAAGTAGGTAGGGACTGAGTGGCGGGTAGATTAGGGCTCAACTGTCTGTCTCCCTACCCTGTCATTACAAGATTCTTGCCTGTTCAACCAGGTTATCCCTGTGAGCTTCCGTGTACCCAGTCTCCCTGTTACCTTGCCTTCTGCTTTGTCTGGATTTCCCGTTGTGACCTCTGCCTGAACTTTGTACTTTCCTTGCCTGCCGCCTGCCTTGACCTATTGCTATCCATACCCGTAACGACGTCTGCTGCCTGTCCTGACTTCTGGCTTATACATCTGACTACCTCTAAACCTGCTGTGCCAAGTGTTGCCCTGGGTTACAAGTACCATCTCCCAGACACAGAGGATCCACAAACAAACCGGTGAGAACCGTTATAGTATCTCATTGGTCTCAGTACACACAATATCCACAGTAATTCCCTTCACGGGTTTCTGACGGCTCATTTTCTACTTGTCAGTCATTACCCTGTGGTTTTCAGTACTTATATTGAATTGCACTTACTGTTTTCTTAAGCTCTTGGGAGAGAATAATTAATTTATCACCTGGAAAAAATCGAAATTGTGAATTGGCAATTTTCTTGTTGAGAGAAAAGATCTTTGGATCGAGGGAACGTCGTGTTGGCAGAATGTGTAATTGTATGATAATTGAATACTTATAAAAAAAAATCTACTGCATACTGCATGTTTACTAACAGAAATATATACATGATGTTTTTATCTCTGTTACTCACCGCTCCTCGTTCCAACGCCCGGTTCTCGACTGCGGCAGCATCTCTGGAAAGTGTTTGCTTCAGATTTCTAGGCAACCGGACACCCTGCCATGTGCCGTGGTCTCTCGTCTTCCAACCGCAGCTCAGCTGATCTGTCCTTGGTCTTCTGTTCTTCGCTGTGGGCGTGTCCAATTGGCTACCCTCTGACGTCACCCTTGCAACCTATTAACATGTACATCCTTGCCTGACTATGGTTCCTATTATTATTATTATTATTATTATTATTATTATTATTGACTCTGTCCCTGACTCCTGATCCTGGCCTTGACCTTGGCTATATTCTTGAATTATGTTCCTGTCTCGCCTTTTAGATTTTATTGCCTGGTTCCTGTGGTTCTACTCCTGGTATTGACTCCTGGTTTTAATTCTGTCTACGGTTCGGTTCCATTCTCCGGGTTGTTACATAGTCTCTCCCAATCCGTTGATTACCACTTGCTATGTTCCCGACAACTTAAAGTTCTTTGATACAGTTTACCCACCACCAATCGGTAACTATTCTGAGTACCCCGACCTGGGAATCTCAATGGGAAAGACCACACCTTGTTGCGGGGGTTAAAGGGGTTTTCCAATATTGATTTTCAATATCTTTACTGGTATATTACCGTTATGTTTGGTATTAAAATGCTGCCCAGCTATTTTTCTTCATTCAATTTTCTCACTGTCCGGGTGCTGCGGTCATTCTCCTCTTTGGCTACTTCATATTCCCGGCTGTTTCCTGTACGTCTCATAGTCTAGAGTTCCCATGATGCAGGGGCTTGGGGGAAGACCAGTCATGCAGGCGCTCCAGTGTACGGTGACGTCAAGAATGATGTGCCCATACATTAAGGCCGCCGGAAGAGGAAAATAATCGTTGGCATACAGGACAGCGGTGGAAGCTCAAATTTTATATGTACGATGCCTCACGTGACCACCTGGGAGATACAGCTTTCGGAACAACTATGGAAATGCAAGTATATTACAAAGTGCATTGAATTTACATGTTTAGTAAACTTGATAATAGATTGTTTGTCCTGGAAAACCCCTTTAAGGGTGAAGAACGTGGAGATTATTTGATTTCTACACCCCAGTCTGGTCAACTTAAAAATTATTGTGGTTTAGAGGATCAATTCTCTGGTGAGAATCATGTCAATCTAAGGTGTCATCCATTATATACATAGCAAAGATGACAGTGAGACCTCTTTGAGACGACCAACCAACATTGCAGCACAAAAAAAACTCTTCTACAAAGATGCCGTGAAAAAATATGTCTCAGAAAAATCTAGTCTAGATCAGAGGGAGCCTTTTGAAATGCTTTTACTTTACTCTATATCAGAATTGAGTAAAAGGAAAGGTTGAGATAGAAGTATATTGTTTGTTGTAACAATTAAATGGTAGATTGAATGATACATTGAATGTAGAAACACCTGTGGTTTGCTCAATTCCCCGTGTAGCTAAGTAGCCTGTGCAATGAGAAATAGGCTTGGTAGTAGTAAAAAGGCAGATAGATAGATAGATAGATAGATAGATAGATAGATAGATAGATAGATAGATAGATAGATAGATAGATAGATAGATAGATAGATAGATAGATAGATAGATAGATAGATATGAGATAGATAGATAGATAGATAGATAGATAGATAGATAGATAGATAGATAGATAGATAGATAGATAGATAGATAGATAGATAGATAGATAGATAGATAGATAGATAGATAGATAGTAGATAGATAGATAGATAGATAGATAGATAGATAGATAGATAGATAGATAGATAGATAGATAGATAGATAGATAGATAGATAGATAGATAGATAGATATGAGATAGATAGATAGATAGATATGAGATAGATAGATAGATAGATAGATAGATAGATAGATAGATAGATAGATAGATAGATAGATAGATAGATAGATAGATAGATAGATAGATAGATAGATAGATAGATTAGATAGATAGATAGATAGATAGATATGAGGGAAATAGATAGATAGATAGATAGATAGATAGATAGATAGATAGATAGATAGATAGATAGATAGATAGATAGATAGATAGATAGATAGATAGATAGATACAGAATAGAATAAATAATCATTTTGACATGTGATGATATTACATGGAATCTGATAATCTGATAAATAAGACCCTGACATTATTAATTAGGAGAACATCCTGTTATATGGCAAATACGAAGCGATAAGTGAGCAGATGCGTTGTCTCCTGTCTCCTATGAGATGTAATTACTCACTGTATAAATATAATTTGGGATTTACACTATGTAATGTATTTTGCTTTCAAAGTATCAGATACAATATTCTACTGAATAAATATCATTTGCTGTTTACTTTCTTGCTGCAGTGATCAGAGCTGTCAATCTGTGTTCCTGCATATTAAAAAGGGTTCATTCACCTAGAATGTATTCAGAGAACCTTCTTATCCTAAACTTAATGGAACACTCCATGCAAAACTGATATGACTTCTGGTGCTGGGCCTGAGGGGGCAGAGCATGACACAGAGATTCAAAAGAACATCAAAGACACTTCCTGTGTCATGCTCCGCCCCCGAAGGACCTGCACTAGGCATAAAAAAAACTCTATCAATTTTGCTTGGAGAGTTTCTTGAGTTGTCTGGAGAAATTTTGTTTATAATAGGGGCCAGGGGCCCTAGACTAAGTAGAAATGAGCCATTTTGCTAATTTTTTCTGCATAACTGAATGCAATTGTTCACATATCTGTTACTCAAAATACATTATTCAAATGTAATTCAAGTTTGTAATATAATTGTGTTCCAACTCCTTTTCTAGACATCTGCTTGCAGTCAGTGGAAAAAGAAAAAAGAGAACCCTTGTCCTGCTCACAAGAGTGCCTATTCTTTGGTTACAATGTATCAGTTTAGACAATCGTCTGTGATTGCTCACATCGATGCAGTGTACAAACACACTAGATTTGTGATCAGGACTAGATCAGGAGGAGTTTCAGTCTAAGTTCACACGTAGCTTAAATACTGCAAAAATTCTATCCAGCTTTTTCGCAAGATAAATTGACATGATGCAAATTGAGAATTGCACCGCAGGTCGGTTTCTTCAAGTCTTTTCTGCAATTTTTTTACACAGCATGTGGATGAGATTTGTACAAATCTCATCCACTTGGCTGCCAGTGTAAAATCATACCTCCCAACCATCCAGGACCAGTGGGCAGTCCTGGATTCTGGGCGGGGCCCTGCTGTCTCAGATTGCCAGAGGTATGTCCCGGTTTTAATTGTATCCTCCGGATGCAGATACACTCGAACCCAATGGTGGAGTAGGGAGCCGTAAGCTCCCTATTCCACCATTCACTATGTAAGAAAGGCTGTAAGTGGCTCGCAGGGATCTCTTTGAATCGTTGTGGGAATAGGGCTAGGTAAGTATTTATTTTTTACGTTTTTATTAGGCACTAGGGGGCAATATACTGTGTGGCAGCACTGTGGCGCATTTCACTGTGTGTGGAGGGCTCTATAGGAGCATGCTACTGTGTGGGCTGAACTGGGTCTGTATAGGCTGGGATTGGGCGAGGTTAGAGGCGTTACCATACAGAAATACAATTTGTTATCCCTCTGCAATACCTGAAAGTTGGGCGGTATGGTAAAATGCTGCAAAATTTCTGCACGGAAATTCCCAAGTATTTCTGCTACTACTTAACTTTTATTGGTACCATATAATAAAAAACTTGTAAAAATTATTTTCTGGTGTGGAATTGAAACCCCCCCCCCCAGCTATTTCTACATTGTTTGTTGGGTTTCTCGGGTTCACCGAGCGGTAACAATGCCATGTTAACTTTATTCTGAGGGTCAATGCAATTATGGCGATAACAAATATTCTGAGACTCATATCTTTTTTTTATTTTTGTGTCGACTGAGCTGTGTGAGGATGAGCTGTCATTTTTATTGGTGACCAGGCAAAGTGACAGAAATACAGCAATTCCGGCATGTTTTTTTTTTTTCTGTGGCGTTCACCGTGCGGGATAAAAAAATCTTGTATTTTAATAGTTTGGATTATTACAGACCCTGCAATACTAATTACATATGTTTATTTACATTTTTACAAATAATTTTATGTAAAAAAAAATTGAAAAAGGGGTATTTTGAATTTTTTATATATATTTTTTTATTGTTGAAAACTTGAACTGATTTGTGCATTTTGCTTTCATTCCACTAAAGGACTTTAACATGGTGGACAACGGATGGCTGACAAATTGCATCCGTCAAAAACGTCCGTCACAGGTATACTTTTTTTTAACATGTCATGTTGGGTGATGTCGGTTTAGACAGAAAAGTTTCAGATTGTTTTTTTTATTTAAGTCGGAGGTAAACATCAGGACTTCCAATGTGTAGCTCCGACGAAAGGCTGCAACCTATCCCACAGTATAGGCATAAAGTCGAATACGTCGCCCGAACTCCTTCGGGCAGAGAGCTACCTGAAGTGCCGTGCCGGAGAAGCTCCTGATGTCACTGTATATATGGCCAGTAATGTCAGGAGCTTTGGGATGCAGAATTTCCTGGCCAGGGCATCGGAGCCTTTCTTGCCGGGGCCTACAGACACCACCCGCATGGCGGCCAAATATCCTGGGCGACTACAAGTCCTTTAAAACAGCTGGAGTCACTGGCTGGTATCTCTGTCCAGGAAAGCTACGTCATTGGAGCTTCCCCGAGGTAGCCTAAGTTACAAAACTGGCCAGATCCATCACTAGAACTACCCCAGAAAAGTTCCCACGATGTAGCTTCCCAGGTCAGAGATAGCAGCCAGGAACTCCAGCTGTGAAGATCTTGAGGTCGCTTCCCGATGCATATGCTTAACGGGATCCGAAGGGATGTAAAAGCGTAGTCTACAATATTTCATCCTTCAAAAAAAAAAGGTATGATGACATATACCAACCTGACGGAATACAAAAAGACACTCTTTTCGCCTTTGTTGCGTTAATCCAGCCCTATGGACACATTTAGCAAGTACGTCAGGAGCTTTCCCAATGTAATTAAGGTTAAAGCGCGATGGGAACAGGCTAAAGGAGGACACATCTGTAGGTGTGGGTCC
>NC_134691.1:10307955-10480455 GCF_050947455.1 Rhinoderma darwinii | reverse complement strand
ACTGTATGGGACAGCTATGGTGGACATTATACTGTATCGGACAGCTATGGGGGGCATTATATTGTATGGGGTGTATTATACTGTGTAAGGGCAGCTATGGGAGCATTATACTGTATGTCGGCAGCTAAGGGGAGCATTATACAGTGTGGGGGTGGCTATGGGGGCATTATACTGTTTGGGCATTCATGAGGGTTGTTGGGCAAGGCGGCTGGGCATAAGCCACAGGGGGGTCCTGTGGTCTTGTTGAGGGGTAGGGGGCCCAAGTTGAACTCTCTCTCTCTCTCTCTCGCCCTGTGCGGGGCTCTCTATTGCTGCCCTCCACAAACCAAAAATTAACCACATGTATAGACACGCACATACTGGAACATATATACTGCACAACAATATTTAGACAAACAAGCAAATATATATATGTATATATATATATATATATATATATATATATATATATATATATATATATATATATATACTTATACACAACATATATATATACATACATATATATATATATATATATATATATATATACTACCGTTGAAAAGTTTGCGGTCACCCAGACAATTTTGTGTTTTCCATGAAAACTCACACTTATATTTATCAAATAAGTTGCAAAATTACTAGAAAATATAGTCAAGACATTGACAAGGTTAGAAATAATAATTTTTATTTCAAATAATAATTTTCTCCTTCAAACTTTGCTTTGGTCTTGGAATGCTCCATTTGCAGCAATTCCAGCATTGCAGACCTTTGGCATTCTAGCTGTTAATTTGCTCAGGTAATCGGGAGAAATCTCACCCCATGCTTCCAGAAGCCCCTCCCACAAGTTGGATTGGCTTGATGGGCACTTCTTGCGTACCATACGGTCAAGCTGCTCCCACAACAGCTCTATGGGGTTGAGATCTGGTGACTGCGCTGGCCACTCCATTACAGATAGAATACCAGCTGCCTGCTTCTTCCCTGAATAGTTCTTGCATAATTTTGAGGTGTGCTTTGGGTCATTGTCCTGTTGTAGGATGAAATTGGCTCCAATCAAGCGCTGTCCACAGGGTATGGCATGGGGTTGCAAAATGGAGTGATAGCCTTCCTTATTAAAAATCCCTTTTACCTTGTACAAATCTCCCACTTTACCAGCACCAAAGCAACCCCAGACCATCACATTACCTCCACCATGCTTGACAGATGGCATCAGGCACTCTTCCAGCGTCTTTTCAGTTGTTCTGCGTCTCACATATGTTCTTCTGCGTGATCCAAACACCTCAAACTTTGATTCGTCTGTCCATAACACTTTTTTCCAATCTTCCTCTGTCCAATGTCTGTGTGCTTTTGCCCATAGTAATCTTTTCCTTTTATTAGCCAGTCTCAGATATGGCTTTTTCTTTGCCACTCTGCCCTGAAGGCCAGCATCCCGGAGTCGCCTCTTCACTGTAGACATTGACACTGGCGTTTTGCGGGTACTATTTAATGAAGCTGCCAGTTGAGGACCTGTGAGGCGTCTATTTCTCAAACTAGAGACTCTAATGTACTTGTCTTGTTGCTCAGTTGTGCAGCGGGGCCTCCCACTTCTCTTTCTACTCTGGTTAGAGCCTGTTTGTGCTGTCCTCTGAAGGGAGTAGTACACACCGTTGTAGGAAATCTTCAGTTTCTTGGCAATTTCTCACATGGAATAGCCTTCATTTCTAAGAACAAGAATAGACTGTCGAGTTTCACATGAAAGCTCTCTTTTTCTAGCCATTTTGAGAGTTTAATCGAACCCACAAATGTAACGCTCCAGATTCTCAACTAGCTCAAAGGAAGGTCAGTTTTATAGCTCCTCTAAACAGCAAAACTGTTTACAGCGGTGCTAACATAATTGCACAAGGGTTTTCAAGTGTTTTCTAATCATCCATTAGCCTTCTAACACAGTTAGCAAACACAATGTACCATTAGAACACTGGAGTGATGGTTGCTGGAAATGGGCCTCTATACACCTATGTAGATATTGCATTAAAAACCAGACGTTTGCAGCTAGAATAGTCATTTAGCACATTAGCAATGTATAGAGTGTATTTCTGATTAATTTAATGTTATCTTCATTGAAAAAAACTGTGCTTTTCTTGCAAAAATTAGGAAATTTCTAAGTGACCCTAAACTTTTGAACGGTAGTGTACATACACATACATATATTTATACAGACACACACATGTGGGCAGCAGGGTATATACTGGGCAGCATAGTATATAGGGGCAGCAGAGTATAGAGGGGACAGCAGAGTATATAAGGGGCAGCAGAGTATACAAGGGACAGCAGATTATATAGGGGCAGCAGAGTATATAGGGGCATCAGGGTATATAGAGGGCAACATAGCATATAAGGTGCAGCAGAGTATATATGGGGCAGATGAGTATATAGGGGCAGCAGGGAATATAGGGAGAAGTAGAGTATATAGGGGCAATATTGAATATAGGGGTAGCAGGGTATATAGGGGGCATCAGGGTATACAGGGGGCAGCAGGGTATATAGGGAGCAGCAGGGTATATAAGGGACAGCAGGGTATATAGAAGGCAGCAGGGCATACAGGGGGCAGCAGAGTATGTAGGGGACACCAGGGTACATAGGAGGCAGCAGGGTACATAGGAGGCAGCAGGGTATATAGGAGGCAGCAGAGTATATAGGAGGCAGCAGAGTATATAGGGGGATTGTAAAGGATCTGCCAGGCACAGCTTCGGGGTTAACTCCCATAGGTAATCAGTCTGCACCTGAATCTACGTCTCTGAGACTGACTCCATCTTCCACCACTCAGGATGGCAGGCTTAGGAGTGGGAGAGCCTATCGCAGCCTGGCCAGACGGAGCTAGCTCCCGCCCTCTGTCTATTTATACCTGCCTTTCCTGTTCCTCCTTTGCTTGTGATTCTTTCCGTGTGGTTTCCTGGCCCAGCTACAGCTCCTAACTATTTGATCCTGCTCCATACTGACCCTGGCTTACTGACTACTCTCCTGCTCTGCGTTTGGTACCTCATGCTCTCCTGCTTTGACTTGGCTCGTTCACCACTCTGGTTGCTCACGGTGTTGCCGTGGGCAACTGCCCCTTTCCCTTTGCTTTGTATTCCCTTGTATCTTTGTCTCGTGCACTTACTGAGTGTAGGGACCGCCGCCCAGTTGTACCCCATCGCCTAGGGTGGGTCGTTGCAAGTAGGCAGGGACAGAGTGGCGGGCTCACTTGTTCGTTTCCCTACCCCAGTCGTTACAGGGATGCAGAGTATATAGGGGGCCACAGAGTATATAGGGGCAGCTGAGTATATAGGGCATCAGACTATACAGGGGGCAGCAGAGTATATGGGTGCAGCATAGTATATAGGGACAGCAGAGTATATAGGGGCAGCAGAGTATATAAGGGTGAATGAAGAAATCTTAATTTGATCTGTTCTTTAATATTGAACACACACTTACAAAGAGACACACACTTATATACACACACAGAGAGACACACAGTCACACATACAAACTTACCATCTCTCCTTGCTGACAGGATCACAGGCTTCTTGCAGGACGAGCTGTTGGCGGAGACTCCTCCTCTGCTCCTTGACTCTTATTTACTCCATGTGTGTAACTAAGAGCAGAGGACAGAAAAGAGGCAGAGCCCAGTGGCGTCCCCTACAGTTCCCTGTGCACTCGCACAGCTCGCACACCCCTAAGGCTGGCCCTGAAGGTACCTCCCTCTATCAATCCCAGCCTGAGAAATTAGGTTCCTCCTAGCTTGCTAGAGATACCCTGCACTTCAATTTTTTTGGACTTTCTGTATTTTTCCACTGCAAGTAGTTTGTATATTCTTCCCTGCCGCCTGCCCTGATCTCTTGTTTGTTTCCCGTAATAACCCTTGGCTGCCTGCCATAGTGATCGTCTGCCGCCCTGCCCTGACCAACACTTTACCAGACACTGTATACTGTCAGCTGTTTCAATACCTCTTTTATCCAGGTCGGCCGTTACTAAGCGAGACTACTCTGGGGGTTGTGACATGGGCACTCCCAGCAGTGAAGTCCAGATCAATGGAAACTGTGAATATCTTGGTATTCCTCAGACTCTGCTACTTAATTTAGCCCCAAGCTGAATCCCTTGGTGACACAGTGAGTCCACACCATGTTCTTTCTGGCCTCGTGACAGTCTTATTATCCACAGGCCCAGTGACGGTAGTCAAATGATGAAAACCTAAAATATATGATGGCAGATTATAACAAGCTGACGCTAACTGTCCCGATATCTATCCCTGGATCTGTCCCTAAACATTGAACCTAACATCACACCAATTACCCTCACTGATCCAAACACTGTCATTTAAGGAGAACCTAATCAGGGAAACCAGACCAGCAGAAAAGAACACAATTAAACAGGTGGAAACTAACCAACTAAGAGGACTAAACACAGAAGCAAACACGGACAGAGGAAATACAAGGCGGAACTGAAAAAAACACTAGAATGGAACACACAATCTAACTAACATATTGCAAACAGATGTAGCAAGTACTTTAACCGACACCCTCAATCTGAGGCCAGAGATTATTAATGATAGGCAGATCAAGCAGGTCCCTCTCTCTATAAACCAGCCACAGTGGCTCACATCAGTGGGGTAATTTGACCTACAACTGATGAAGCAGCTGTACTGCAGTTGCCTCAGTAAATGCTCCAGCTACTGCTCAATAACTAGGAGAAGGCGAACAAGCAGGAATAGACCTGCTGCTCGTAAATATAAAAAAAAATTGTGTGATGAGTTTGGTGCAGAGGAACTCGAGTGGCTGCAAAGTGCCCTGACCTAAACCCCATTCAACACCCTTGGCATGAATTGGAATCCTGATTGCGATCCAGACTTTCTCGATGATTTATAGGTGTGTTGGCCTGACTGGCACCCTTACTAATCAGCGATGCCAAAGCACAGCTGCGTGAAACAAATATAAATTGAATTTTAGATTTACACTACATGATTACCAGAAAAATGTGCTACAATATTATTATTTAAAAAATATATATTTTTACAAACATAAAGCCTAATATATTTTTTTAAAACAGGAAAAACTGTCGCACAAATTTACTAAGACTTGCATATCTCACACCAGTCTACATAACGGAAATAGTTGGAGTAAATTGCGCTAAATTTATTAATAAATTCAGTGCATTTTTATCTGTCTGGCAGTCAGAAAATGAAATCTACACCTACTATGAGCTGACATTGATTAATGACAAAAAAAATTCAATTTTCACTGAGTTTACTTTAATAAATATCCCCACTTTTGTCATCTCTTTTCAAATTTGGCAAGTGCCGGGAAAAGTAGCAAATTTTACTTCAAATTTTATGCAAATCACTGTTTGCCCCGTTTTTACTGGTGTAAATTGCTTAGTTAATGTGACCCTATGCAGGGGCGTAGCTGGGGGGCAGGCGGGGCATGTGCCCCGGGCTCAACTTAGAGTGGGCGCCAACGCCACCCCCACCTGCACTATAATTGTACCTGCGTCTATAGGACACAGGTACAATTAGAAGCAATGAATGGCCGGGTAAGATCCATGCCTGGCCATTCAGCGCCTTGCTACGAGTGAAGCGGCGGGACACTTTGCACCGCTTGACAGGGAAGCGTTCAACCCCAGGAGACCTGCGCAACAGAGAGCAGGTCTCCATTGCTGCCGGACGGCGTGAGACCGTGATTAAGGTGAGTTTGAATAGTTTGTTATTTTATCGTAATAAAAACGTGTGTGGCATTATCTACGGGGATGGCTTTATGTACAGGGGGGGCTTTATCTATGGGGGGCTTTATCTACCAGGGGGGCTTTATCTATGGGCGGGCTTTATCTATCAGGGGGGTATTTTTCTATGGGGGGGCTTTATCTATGGGGGGGGCTATATACTGGGGTGGGCTATATGTGGAACACTATATACAGGGGTGGGCTATATCTACAGGGGGCTATATAGAGGTGCGGGCTATCTGTGGAGCACTACATACAGGGGTGGGATATATCTATAGCGGGGAAATATATAGGGGTGGGCTATCGGTGGAACACTATAGGGGGAGTTATATGTGGGACACTATATACAGGGTGGGCTATATGGGGGAACTATCTACAGGGGCTCTATCTACAGGGGGCTCTATGGCAGGCACTATCTCCAGGGGCACAGTGTGTGTGTGTGTGTGTGTGGGACACGGTGTATGGTGCTATTATAATTAGAGGTGCAGTGTATGGCACTATTATATTTAGGGGCGTAGTGTGTGGTATAATGAGAATTTTATCTTTGTGTATAGGTGAAGAAATATTGGAAAAGTGAGAATCTTGAAGACATCAGAGTGGCAAACTGCGGAAATGCGCTGTGACCGTGAGAAGTCATCTTAGAGGTCTGAACCGGATGGAGAAAAAGAACTAGAATCTGAGACGTCACCGGTGAGTAACTTAATGTAAATGTTTATTCTGCCTCTAATCAGTAATGTAGTTACTGTATGATCTGCAGTGAGATGATGGGTGGTATGATTATGATGTGATTTATTTTTTGTGAAACAGCAACTCCCAGCATATCCTTACCATTGTTCGGGCTATGCAGGGAACTGGAAACAATTTAGTGCAAACCTATATGGCAGGGGTTGTACTAAATTGAGCTGTATGTGTGCTGGTGCTGTATATATGTAATGAGCTGTGTTCTGGTGCTGTATATCTGTAATTAGATTGGTTCTGGTGCTGTATATATGTACTGAGCTTGGTTCTGGGGCTGTATATATGTACTGAGCTTGGTTCTGGGGCTGTATATATGTAATGAGCTTTGTTCTGGTGCTGTATTTATGTAATGAGCTTTGTTCTGGTGCTGTATATATGTACTGAGCTTCGTTCTGGGGCTCTATTTATGTACTGAGCTTGGTTCTGGGGCTCTATTTATGTACTGAGCACTATTCTGGTATTGTGTATAGAACTATATTGCTTGTAAAATATACAAATGTTTTTATGCTCGAGTTACATAAAAAGAAATGTGGAAAATAAATGACACGTCAATTGGTAGAGAAAACAAACATGGCGAGGGGGAAGGAGTTGTCGGGAAAGAGGTTGGGGGTGCGCCAAACGTAATCTTTTCCCCGGGTGCTGGAGAACCTAGCTACATCTCTGCCCCTATGTAATGATTAAAAAAAAGAAAGCTGCACTGGTCATATAAAAAAAAAAAGTTGTTAAAACCAGTCAAAAAAAATCAAATAAACAGGTAGTGAAAATGAATAAATCTCCCCAGAATTGAACCGGTCAAAATATGTAGAAATGCAAAATAAGCAAATTCATCGACCCTCCTTTTTGATCTACCCAGTCGACCCGCAGAATACAATAGCCAAATCCATTCACCTGTTCTTCTCTTCAATTCGGCAAACGTGAATCTCAAACCTTTAAAATCAATTTTCCCAATGTATCCCAATGTCAGGTGAATGGCGAATTGGACACATCCATTTAATCATGTGTAATAGAACTGAATACATATGAAATGTATATTCATAGAAGTGTCCCTTTAATAAATATTGCATGAAGGCAAGACGCATATATCATATATACACATTTATTCTTGAGTGGAAGTCAATAAAACGTCAGATTGATAAATATAGAACAGTAGCCGAAAATGTTCCTTCACTACTGTAAGATGAAAAGAACGGTATGTTCCATATATACATAATACACCAACTACCCAGGATCGCTTTCATTTTTGTTAGTTTCCATATATACATGGCCCCGAGATATATAGAATATCATTATTTTCTGTTCCTACACCTATTTAGGCTCTGGAATAGGATTATTACATGCTTAAATTTCTTGAGTAAGATGACATGATAGCTACACTACAGACCATTAGACTGGAAATAAGGTGTGATGGGTAGGAGAGGATTGATAGCCCTTCATCAAGTCATAGTCCCGGTAGAGTTATTTGTGTCCCTTTCACTGCCCATCTATTAGATTGCGGCACCACAATATACAGAAACTTGCAGTGTCAGTAACTAATGCAGTTTGCTTGCAGAAAGTAAATGCCATATAAATCTTGTTTCTGTCAATGAGATCCTTTGGATAAGTCATATACCCAGAAGAGTCAAGCTGGTCACACAGCCCTCAGTTGCTGAGCCTCTGAATTTATCAATTTTATTGAAAAGCCGATAATCACAATCCCTGTGTAAGTAAACACAACTTTTTTTCATGTATTTCACTCTAAATGTTGATATACAGATGTAGCAGAGCTCAGTCACTTCTTGTAGCGGTGAGAGATTAGATTAGACATTGGGATTAGCCAGGGGCGGATTAAGGGTACCATGGGCCCCGGGCACTTATTCAGGTCTGGACCCCCCCCCCCCGAACTCTGATGACGCTGTACCGTATATATTTGCAGATTTCTGTTTAGGCGGCCACAGATCTGGCACGGTTTTAATTTAGCTGTAAAACCAGAATGAGCCATATAGAAGAAAGACAGCAGAATACTTTGAGACACTGAAGTGGTCAGGAGCTTTATAACTTTTTATTTTTACGTCAATGTAGTGGTGTGTGAAGGATTATTTTTTTGCGGGAGGAGTTATAGTTTTTATTGGCACCATGTAAAGTACAATATAATGGGTGAATTGGAAATAACTGAGATTCCTCCATGTTTTTTTGGGTTTCGTTTTTACTGTATATATTTACCTTCTCTTAAGGTAAAAGTAGATTTAACCCCTTAATGACCGCCGATACGTCTTTTTACGGCGGTCATTAGTGGGCTTTATTCTAGAGCGCCGCCAAACTACGTCGCTGCATTAGAATAAAGTAAACAGAGCAGGGAGCCGTGAAATCTCCCTGCTCTCAGCTGCCAGAAACAGCTGAGGGCTCGGGGCGTCCCTGCTCTGCCGGGTGAGATCGATATTAGTATCGATCTCACCCGTTTAACCCTTCAGATGTGGTGCACAATAGCGAGCACCGCATCTGAATGGTTTTGGAGAGAGGGAGGGAGCTCCCTCTCATCTCACTGACACCCGGCGATAAAATCGCCGAGTGTCTGTGTCTTCTATGGCAGCCGGGGGTCTAATAAAGACCCCCAGGTCTGCCTGCAGCGAATGCCTGCTAGATCATGCCGCAGGCATGACCTAGCAGATGCCTGTCCGTTTTAAACGGACAGGCAGTAATACACTGCAATACAAAAGTATTGCAGTGTATTATAATAGCGATCGGAGGATAGGGAAGTCCCCTAGTGGGACTAGTAAAAAAGTAAAAAAAGTTTAATAAAGTTAATTTAAAAAAAAAGTGAAAAAAAAAAAATGAAAAACCCAGCTTTTCCCCTTACAAAATGCTTTACTATTAAAAAAAACTACAATAAAGCAAAAAAGTTACACATATTTGGTATCGCCGCGTCCGTAACGACCCCGACTATAAAGCTGTTACATTATTTAACCCGCACGGTGAACGCCATAAAAAATAAAATAAAAAACAATGGAAAAATTGCTGTTTTCTGTTAATCCTGACTTAAAAAAAATGTGATAGAAAGTGATCAAAAAGTCGCATCTACTCTCAAATGGTACCAATAAAAACTGCAAGTCGTCCCGCAAAAAACAAGACCTTATACAGCTATGCCGACGCAAAAATAAAAAAGTTACAGCTCTTCGAATGTGACAATGGAAAAATCTAAAAAATGGCTTGGACATTAGGGCCCAGAATGCCAGCAGGGGGAAGGGGTTAACATATAGTTTTACCTTAAGAGAAGGTAAATATATACAGACCCAGAACCAAGCTCAGCACATATATACAGCCCCAAAACCAAGCTCAGTACATATATACAGCATTAGAACCAAGCTCAATACATATATACAGCACGAGAACCAACCTCAGTACATATATACAGCACCAGAACAAAGCTCAGTACATACATACAGCACTAGAACCAAGCTCAGTACATATATACAGCACGAGAACCAACCTCAGTACATATATACAGCCCCAGAACCAAGCTCAGTACATACATACAGCACTAGAACAAAGCTCAGTACATATATACAGCACTAGAACCAAGCTCAGTACATATATACAACACCAGAACCAAGCTCAGTACATATATACAACACCAGAACCAAGCTCAGTACATAAATACAGCACCAGAACCAAGCTCAGAACATATATACAGCACAAGAACCAAGCTCAGTACATATATACATCCCCAGAACCAAGTTCAGTACATATATACAACGCCAGAACCAAGCTCAGTACATATATACAACTCTAGAACCAAGCTCAGTATATATATATACACAGCACCAGAACAAAGCTCAGTGCATATATACATCCCCAGAACCAGGCTCAGTACATATATATAACTCCAGAACAGAGCTCAGCATATATATATATATATATATATATATATATATATATATATATATATATATATATATATATATATATATATATATATATACACTATCGTTCGAAAGTTTAGGGTCACTTAGAAATTTCCTTATTTTTGAAAGAAAAGCACATTTTTTTTCAATGAAGATAACATTAAATGAATCAGAAATACACTCTATACATTGTTAATGTGCTAAATGACTATTCTAGCTGCAAACGTCTGGTTTTTAATGCAATATCTACATAGGTGTATAGAGGCCCATTTCCAGCAACCATCACTCCAGTGTTCTAATGGTACATTGTGTTTGCTAACTGTGTTAGAAGGCTAATGGATGATTAGAAAACACTTGAAAACCCTTGTGCAATTATGTTAGCACCGCTGTAAACAGTTTTGCTGTTTAGAGGAGCTATAAAACCGACCTTCCTTTGAGCTAGTTGAGAATCTGGAGCATTACATTTGTGGGTTCGATTAAACTCTCAAAATGGCTAGAAAAAGAGAGCTTTCATGTGAAACACGACAGTCTATTTTTGTTCTTAGAAATAAAGGCTATTCCATGCGAGAAATTGCCAAGAAACTGAAGATTTCCTACAACGGTGTGTACTACTCCCTTCAGAGGACAGCACACAGGCTCTAACCAGAGTAGAAAGAGAAGTTGGAGGCCCCGCTGCACAACTGAGCAACAAGACAAGTACATTAGAGTCTCTAGTTTGAGAAATAGACGCCTCACAGGTCCTCAACTGGCAGCTTTATTAAATAGTACCCACAAAACGCCAGTTTCAACATCTACAGTGAAGAGGCGACTCCGGGATGCTGGCCTTCAGGGTAGAGTGGCAAAGAAAAAGCCATATCTGAGACTGGCTAATAAAAAGAAAAGATTAATATGGGCAAAAGCACACAGACATTGGAGAGAGGAAGATTGGAAAAAAGTGTTATGGACAAACGAATCGAAGTTTGAGGTGTTTGGATCACACAGAAGAACATTTGTGAGACGCAGAACAACTGAAAAGATGCTGGAAGAGTGCCTGACGCCATCTGTCAAGCATGGTGGAGGTAATGTGATCGTCTGGGGTTGCTTTGGTGTTGGTAAAGTGGGAGATTTGTACAAGGTAAAAGGGATTTTGAATAAGGAAGGCTATCACCCATTTTGCAACGTCATGCCATACCCTGTGGACAGCGCTTGATTGGAGCCAATTTCATCCTACAACAGGACAATGACCCAAAGCACACCTCCAAATTATGCAAGAACTATTTATGGAAGAAGCCGGCAGCTGGTATTCTATCTGTAATGGGGTGGCCAGCGCAGTCACCAGATCTCAACCCCATAGAGCTGTTGTGGGAGCAGCTTGACCGTATGGTACGCAAGAAGTGCCCATCAAGCCAATCCAACTTGTGAGAGGGGCTTCTGGAAGCATGGGGGGAAATTTCTCCCGATTACCTAAGCAAATTAACAGCTAGAATGCCAAAGGTCTGCAATGCTGTAATTGCTGCAAATGACAAAAGCAAAGTTTGAAGGAGAAAATTATTATTTCAAATAAAAATCATTATTTCTAACCTTGTCAATGTCTTGACTATATTTCCTAGTCATTTTGCAACTCATTTGATAAATATAAGTGTGAGTTTTCATGGAAAGCACAAAATTGTCTGGGTGACTTTTGAACGGTAGTGTATATGTATATATATATATATATATATATATATATATATATATATATATATATATATATATATAAAATCCATAAAAGATGAAGAGGCAGGACTCCAAGAAAAGGCAGGCTGGGGTGAATAAAAACACCACTTTTTTTCACCAATTTCCTTGGTGAACAAGGGTTCCTAGCCTCAATCTAGGAGGCCTGCACCCACTGCTGTTGCTGTGCTGCTTTATTCTTTTTCTCAATATGTATGTATGTATGTATATATTTTAAATATATATATATATATATATATATATATATATATATATATATAGCACCTGAACCAAGCTCAGTACATATATACAGCACCAGAACAAATACAGTTCAATACAGAGATAATATGCAAATTCAGTTTAACCCCTGCTGTATAAATTTGTACGCCATGAAAAGACAACTCCCAGTATAGCCTGAACAATGGTTAGGATATGCTGGTTGCTGTTTAACAAAAAAAAAAAATGCTACCATCCGTCATCTCGCTGCAGATCATACAGTGACTACAGTACTGATCAGTCACAGGGAGAATAAACATTTATATTGAGTGACTCACAGGTGATGTCTCAGATTATTTTTCGTTATTTTTCTCTTTTCTTCTCCATATGGTCCAGACCTCTATGATGACTTCTCTCGGCACGGCCCATTTATGCAGTTCACAGCTCAGATGTCTTCGGCTCCTCACTTTTCGAACATTTCCGCACCTGTAAACGTAGATAAAATTCTCATGATGCCAAACTCAATGCTTCTAAATATAATAGTATCATACTGTAATGACAGGGATAGGGAAACAGACAAGTGAGCCCTAATCTACCCGCCACTCAGTCCCTGCCTACTTTCAACGACCCGCCCTAGGCGACGGGGTACAACTGGGCGACGGTCCCTACACTCAATAAGTGCACGACAGACAACAGACAAGGAAACACAGAACGAAGGGAAACTGGGCAGTTGCCCACGGCAACACCGTGAGCAACAAGAGTAGTAAACGAGCCGAATCAAACCAGGAGAGTACGAGGTGCCAAACGTAGAGCAGGAGAGTAGTGAACAAGACGAGTCAAACCAGGAGTGTACGAGGTACCAAACGCAGAGCAGAAGAGTAGTCAGTAAGCCAGGGTCAATACGAAGCAGGGTCAAATAGTTCAGAAGCTGCAACAGGGCCAGGAAACCAACAGAGAAGAATCACAAGCAAGGAGGAACAGGAAAGGCAGGTATAAATAGACAGAGGACGGGAGCTAGCTCCGTCTGGCCAGGCTGTGATAGGCTCTCCCACTCCTAAGCCTGCCATCCTGAGTGGTGGAAGATGGAGTCAGTCTCACAGACATAGAAGCAGGTACAGACTGATTACCTATGGGCGTGGATACGGAAGCTGTGCCTGGCAGATCCTTAACAGTACCCCCCCCCTTTTATGAGGGGCCACCGGACCCTTTCTAGATGGACCTGGTTTATTGGGGAAATGAAGGTGGAACCTCCTGACCAATACCCCAGCGTGAACATCCCGGGCGGGTACCCAAGTCCTCTCCTCAGGCCCGTATCCTCTCCAATGGACCAGGTACTGGAGGGAGCCTTGGACCATCTTGCTGTCCACAATCTTGGCCACCTCGAATTCTACCCCCTCAGGGGTGAGAACGGAGACAGGATGTTTCCTTGAGGGAGCCAAGGACGGGAAGCAGCGTTTAAGGAGGGAGGCATGAAACACGTTGTGTACTCGAAAAGATGGGGGCATCTCCAGTCGGAAGGAGACAGGATTGAGGTTTTCAATGACCTTGTACGGCACTATAAACCGGGGAGCAAACTTCTTGGACGGGACTTTAAGGCGCAAGTTCTTTGACGATAGCCACACCAGATCCCCGACCAAAAACAAGGGGTTAGCAGAACGTCTTCTATCTGCCTGAGTTTTTTGCATGCTCTGGGACGCCTCTAGGTTCTTCTGAACCTGGGCCCAGACTGTGCACAGTTCCCGATGAACGACCTCTACCTCGGGATTGTTGGAACTACCAGGTGAAACGGAGGAGAACCGTGGATTAAACCCAAAATTACAGAAAAAGGGGGAGACCCCTGACGAGTTACTGACCCGGTTATTAAGGGAAAATTTGGCGAGGGGAATGAATGAGACCTAATCATATTGACAGTCATAGATAATACACCTTAAATGTTGTTCTAGAGACTGATTAGTCCTCTCGGTTTGGCCATTAGTTTCAGGATGTAAGGCAGAGGAGAAGGACAGATCAATCTCCAACTTTTTACAGAAGGCTCTCCAAAACAAAGAAACAAATTGTACCCCTCTGTCAGAAACAATATTGACAGGGAGCCCATGGAGACGCAGGATGTGTTTGACAAACAAGGTAGCTAACGTCTTAGCATTGGGTAGTTTTTTGAGGGGCACAAAGTGGCACATCTTACTGAAGCGGTCTACTACAACCCACACCACCGACTTGCCTTGAGATGGAGGCAAATCGGTGATAAAATCCATGGAGATATGGGTCCAAGGTCTCTGGGGAATGGGCAAAGAACGTAGTAAGCCCGCTGGTCGGGACCTGGGAGTCTTGGACCTAGCACAAACCTCACAAGCGGCGACGTAGGCCTTAACGTCTTTAGGCAACCCAGGCCACCAATAGTTTCTGGCAATGAGGTGCTTGGTACCCAGGATGCCTGGATGACCAGATAGTGCGGAGTCATGATTTTCCCTAAGTACCCTTAGCCGGAATTGCAGGGGAACAAACAGCTTGTTCTCAGGAAGGTTCCCGGGAGCTGAACCTTGATCAGCAGCAAATTCAGAGACTAAATCAGACTCAATAGAGGAAATTATTATACCTGGAGGCAAAATACAAGCAGGATCTTCCTCCGAAGGAGGGCTGGCCATGAAGCTACGCGACAGTGCATCAGCCTTAATATTTTTAGACCCAGCCCTATAGGTAACCAAAAAATTGAATCTGGTAAAAAATAACGCCCATCGAGCTTGTCTCGGGTTTAGCCTCCGGGCCGATTCTAGGAAAACCAGATTCTTGTGGTCGGTAAGGACCGTTACCTGGTGCCTAGCCCCCTCCAGGAAGTGGCGCCACTCTTCAAATGCCCATTTAATGGCTAAGAGTTTGCGGTTGCCAATATCATAGTTACTCTCAGTGGGCGAAAACTTCCTGGAGAAGTAGGCACAGGGACGGAGATGGGTGAGGGACCTGGTACCCTGGGACAAGACAGCCCCGACTCCCACCTCGGACGCGTCAACCTCCACGATAAATGGCTCCATTTGGTTGGGCTGAACCAACACCGGGGCCGAGATAAAGCACTTCTTAAGGACCTCAAAAGCCTGGACAGCCTCAGGAGGCCAGCGGAGGAGATCAGCATCCTTGTGAGTGAGGTCCGTAAGAGGCTTAGCGATGACCGAGAAGTTAGCAATAAATCTCCTGTAATAATTAGCGAACCCCAAGAAACACTGTAACACCTTCAGGGAGGCAGGTTGGACCCATTCCGCCACAGCCTGGACCTTGGCGGGGTCCATGCGGAATTCATGAGGAGTGAGGATTTGACCCAAAAATGGTATCTCCTGCACCACAAACACACATTTTTCGGTCTTCGCAAACAGTTTGTTTTCCCGAAGGACCTGGAGCACCTTCCTGACATTCTCAATGTGGGAGGACCAGTCCTTGGAAAACACAAGTATGTCATCAAGGTACACTACAAGAAATACCCCCAGGTAATCTCTTAAAATCTCATTAATGGAATTCTTGAAGACCCCAGGGGTGCATTACACAACCCAAAGGGCATGACGAGGTATTCAAAATTACCTTCGGGCGTGTTAAACGCAGTCTTCCACTCATCCCCCTCTTTGATGCGGATAAGGTTATACACCCCCCGTAGATCAAACTTAGAGAACCATTGGGCCCCCGGAACCTGATTAAAGAGATCAGGAATCAAAGGAAGGGGATACTGGTTCCTTACAGTGACCTTATTCAAGTTACGGTAGTCAATGCATGGCCTAAGACCACCATCCTTCTTCCCTACGAAGAAGAAGCCAGCACCTACCGGAGAAGTAGAGGGGCAAATGTAACCCTTGGCCAGGCATTCCTGGATATACTCTCTCATGGCTTCACGTTCGGGACAAGAGAGATTAAATATCCTACCCTTAGGGAGCTTAGCTCCTGGTACCAAATCGATAGCGCAATCGTATTCTCTATGAGGAGGTAACACTTCGGAGGCCTCCTTAGAGAAAACATCAGCGAAGTAATGAACAAACTCAGGTAGCGTGTTCACCTCCTCAGGGGGAGAAATAGAATTAACAGAAAAACATGACGTCAAGCATTCATTACCCCATTTGGTAAGATCCCAGTATTCCAGTCAAACGTGGGATTATGCAACTGCAACCAGGGAAGGCCTAAAACCAAATCAGACAATAATCCCTGCATCAACAGTACAGAGCACTGCTCCAAATGCATGGAGCCAACAAGGAGTTCAAAAACAGGGGTATGCTGTGTAAAATAACCATTAACAAGAGGAGTGGAGTCGATACCCACTACCGGGACAGGTTTAGGCAAATCAATCAAAGGCATATCTAGAGACATAGCAAATTCCACAGACATGATATTAGCAGACGACCCTGATTCCACGAAGGCACTGCCGGTAGCAGACCTACCACCAAAAGAGACCTGAAAGGGAAGCAAGATTTTATTACGTTTCATATTTACGGGAAATACCTGTGCACTCAAGTGACCTACCCGATGATCACTTAGGCGCGGAAGTTTTCCGGCTGCTTATTCTTACGCCTAGGACAGGTGTTCACTTGATGCTTGTCATCCCCACAATAGAAGCAGAGACCATTCTTCCTGCTGAACTTTCTACGTTTTTAGGGGGACACAGAGTCTTCCGTGGAAGAACGAAGCAACGGAACCTCGGGAGGCATCATGGGGGAGTCAGAGGAGAAAACACATAAACGTTCACGTTGTCGTTCCCTGAGACATCGGTCAAGTCGTACCGCTAAAGCCATAACCTGGTCTAGGGAGTCAGAAGAGGGATAGCTAACTAGCAGGTCTTTCAGGGCGTTCGACAGACCCAACCTAAACTGGCACCTTAAGGCAGGATCATTCCACCGAGAAGCTACACACCACTAACTTAAGTCAGAGCAATACTCCTCAACAGGTCTCTTAACCTGACGTAAGGTCACCAGCTGAATCTCGGCAAAGGCAGTCCTGTCAGTCTCGTCATAAATGAGTCCGAGAGTAGAAAATAAAAGATCAACGGAGGAAACTTCAGGGGCGTCAGGAGCCAAGGAGAAGGCCCATTCTTGGGGCCCTTCCTGGAGCCGGGACATAATTATACCCACCCGCTGGCTCTCAGAACCTGAGGAGTGGGGCTTTAAACGAAAACAGAGCCTAAAACTCTCCCGAAAGGAGAGAAAAGTCTTCCGGTCCCCTGAGAACCGGTCAGGCAACTTGAAGTGGGGTTCAAGAGGTGAGGTGAGGGTTACTACCATGGTTGCATCAGGCTGGTTGACCCTCTGAGCCAGGGCCTGGACCTGTAGGGAGAGACCCTGCATTTGCTGAACCAGGATCTCAAGGGGGGTCAATAGTGGTGTGAGGGACCAGGGTAGAGTAGGTATATGGGCTTGTGATTATGTAATGACAGGGATAGGGAAACAGACAAGTGAGCCCTAATCTACTCGCCACTCAGTCCCTGCCTACTTGCAACGACCCGCCCTAGGCGACGGGGTACAACTGGGCGACGGTCCCTACACTCAATAAGTGCACGACAGACAACAGACAAGGAAACACAGAACGAAGGGAAATGGGGCAGTTGCCCACGGCAACACCGTGAGCAACAAGAGTAGTAAACGAGCCGAGTCAAACCAGGAGAGTACGAGGTGCCAAACGTAGAGCAGGAGAGTAGTGAACAAACCGAGTCAAACCAGGAGTGTACGAGGTACAAAACGCAGAGCAGAAGAGTAGTCAGTAAGCCAGGGTCAATACGAAGCAGGGTCAAATAGTTCAGAAGCTGCAGCAGGGCCAGGAAACCAACAGAGAAGAATCACAAGCAAGGAGGAACAGGAAAGGCAGGTATAAATAGACAGAGGGCGGGAGCTAGCTCCGTCTGGCCAGGCTGTGATAGGCTCTCCCACTCCTAAGCCTGCCATCCTGAGTGGTGGAAGATGGAGTCAGTCTCACAGACATAGAAGCAGGTGCAGACTGATTACCTATGGGCGTGGATACGGAAGCTGTGCCTGGCAGATCCTTAACACATACAATGAATATAATAGTACCATACACTGTGCTCCTGAACTTAATAGTACTATACACTGTACTCCTGAATATAATAGTACTATACACTACACTCCTGAATATAATAGTACTATACACTGTGCCCCTGAATATAATAGTACTATACACTGTACTCCTGAATATAATAGTATTATACACTGTACTCCTGAATATAATAGTACTATACACTGTGCTCCTGAATATAATAGTACTATACACTACACTCCTGAATATAATAGTACTATACACTGTGCCCCTGAATATAATAGTACTATACACTGTACTCCTGAATATAATATTACTATACACTGTACTCCTGAATATAATAGTATTATACACTGTGCTCCTGAATATAATAGTACTATACACTGTACTCCTGAATATAATAGTACTATACACTGCACTCCTGAATATAATAGTATTATGCACTGTACTCCTGAATATAATAGTACTATACACTGCGCTTCTGAATATAATAGTACTATACACTGCACCCCTGAATATAATAGTACTATACACTGTACTCCTGAATATAATAGTACTATACACTGTACACCTGAGTATAATAGTACTATACACTGCGCCCCTGAATATAATAGTACTATACACTGTACTCCTGAATATAATAGTACTATACACTGTACTCCTGAATATAATAGTACTATACAATGTACTCCTGAATATAATAGTACTATACACTGTGCTCCTGAATATAATAGTACTATACACTGCGCTCCTGAATATAATAGTACTATACACTGTGCTCCTGAACTTAATAGTACTATACACTGTACTCCTGAATATAATAGTACTATACACTGTACTCCTGAATATAATAGTACTATACACTGTGCTCCTGAATATAATAGTACTATACACTGTGCTCCTGAATATAATAGTACTATACACTGTACTCCTGAATATAATAGTACTATACACTGTTCTCCTGAATATAATAGTACTATAAACTGTGCTCCTGAATATAATAGTACTATACACTGTGCTCCTGAATATAATAGTACTATACACTGTAGGAAAGAGAAGAAAGTGATCCGGCGCTGTGTTTGGTTAAAAAGGAAATCCGTTCCCAAATTTATTAAGGAAAATGGTTAAAAATTGCAGGAGACGCAATTCTTTTTGCCATGATTAAGAGCAACACGCTTGCTCGAAACGCGTAGGCCAAGGCCATCTAGCCCGCTATATATACACTCCTTGAGACTGCGTCTCCTGCAATTTTTAACCATTTTCCTTAATAAATTTGGGAACGGATTTCCTTTTTAACCAAACACAGCGCCGGATCACTTTCTTCTCTTTCCTGATCTACTCACCGCCGGCCGTAGCGGGGATCCGTGCGAGGTGTTCGGAGACGGAATTACTGGTGAGCTGGAGGTTTCCTCCCTTTTTTTTCTTACTACTATACACTGTACTCTTGAATATAATAGTACTATACACTGTACTCCTGAATATAATAGTACTATACACTACGCCCCTGAATATAATAGTACTATACACTGTACTCCTGAATATAATAGTACTATACACTGTTACATAGTTACATAGTACGGCTGAAAAAAGACACATGTCCATCAAGTTCAACCAACTGTGCTCCTGAATATAATAGTACTATACACTGTACTCCTGAATATAATAGTACTATACACTGTACTCCTGAATATAATAGTACTATACACTGTACTCCTGAATATAATAGTACTATACACTGTACTCCTGAATATAATAGTACTATACACTACACTCCTGAATATAATAGTACTATACACTGTACTCCTGAATATAATAGTACTATACACTGTACTCCTGAATATAATAGTACTATACACTGTACTCCTGAATATAATAGTACTATACACTGTACTCCTGAATATAATAGTACTATACACTGTACTCCTGAATATAATAGTACTATACACTGTACTCCTGAATATAATAGTACTATACACTGTAATCCTGAATATAATAGTACTATACACTGTTCTCCTGAATATAATAGTACTATACTCTGTACTCCTGAATATAATAGTACTATACACTGTGCTCCTGAATATAATAGTACTATACACTGTACTCCTGAATATAATAGTACTATACACTGTGCCCCTGAATATAATAGTACTATACACTGCGCTCCTGAATATAATAGTACTATACACTGTGCCCCTGAATATAATAGTACTATACACTGTACTCCTGAATATAATAGTACTATACACTGTGCTCCTGAACATAATAGTACTATACACTGTACTCCTGAATATAATAGTACTATACATTGTACTCCTAAATATAATAGTACTATACACTGTGCTCCTGAATATAATAGTACTATACACTGTGCTCCTGAATATAATAGTACTATACACTGTGCTCCTGAATATAATAGTACTATACACTGTACTCCTGAATATAATAGTACTATACTCTGTACTCCTGAATATAATAGTACTATACACTGTGCTCCTGAATATAATAGTACTATACACTGTGCTCCTGAATATAATAGTACTATACACTTTGCTCCTGAATATAATAGTACTATACACTGTGCTCCTGAATATAATAGTACTATACACTGTACTCCTGAATATAATAGTACTATACACTGTTCTCCTGAATATAATAGTACTATAAACTGTGCTCCTGAATATAATAGTACTATACACTGTGCTCCTGAATATAATAGTACTATACACTGTACTCCTGAATATAATAGTACTATACACTACGCCCCTGAATATAATAGTACTATACACTGTACTCCTGAATATAATAGTACTATACACTGCACTCCTGAATATAATAGTACTATACACTGTGCTCCTGAATATAATAGTACTATACACTGTTACATAGTTACATAGTACGGCTGAAAAAAGACACATGTCCATCAAGTTCAACCAACTGTGCTCCTGAATATAATAGTACTATACACTGTACTCCTGAATATAATAGTACTATACACTGTACTCCTGAATATAATAGTACTATACACTACACTCCTGAATATAATAGTACTATACACTGTACTCCTGAATATAATAGTACTATACACTACACTCCTGAATATAATAGTACTATACACTACACTCCTGAATATAATAGTACTATACACTGTGCCCCTGAATATAATAGTACTATAGAGTGTACTCCTGAATATAATAGTACTATACACTGTAATCCTGAATATAATAGTACTATACACTGTGCCCCTGAATATAATAGTACTATACACTGCGCTCCTGAATATAATAGTAATATACACTGTTCTCCTGAATATAATAGTACTATACTCTGTACTCCTGAATATAATAGTACTATACACTGTGCTCCTGAATATAATAGTACTATACACTGTACTCCTGAATATAATAGTACTATACACTGTGCCCCTGAATATAATAGTACTATACACTGCGCTCCTGAATATAATAGTACTATACACTGTGCCCCTGAATATAATAGTACTATACACTGTACTCCTGAATATAATAGTACTATACACTGTGCTCCTGAACATAATAGTACTATACACTGTACTCCTGAATATAATAGTACTATACATTGTACTCCTAAATATAATAGTACTATACACTGTGCTCCTGAATATAATAGTACTATACACTGTGCTCCTGAATATAATAGTACTATACACTGTACTCCTGAATATAATAGTACTATACACTGTACTCCTGAATATAATAGTACTATACACTGTGCCCCTGAATATAATAGTACTATACACTACACTCCTGAATATAATAGTACTATACACTGTGCTCCTGAATATAATAGTACTATACACTGTACTCCTGAATATAATAGTACTATACACTGTACTCCTGAATATAATAGTAGTATACACTGTGCTCCTGAATATAATAGTACTATACACTGTACTCCTGAATATAATAGTAGTATACACTGTGCTCCTGAATATAATAGTACTATACACTGTGCTCCTGAATATAATAGTACTATACACTGTACTCCTGAATATAATAGTACTATACACTGTGCACCTGAATATAATAGTACTATACACTGTGCTCCTGAATATAATAGTACTATACACTGTGCTCCTGAATATAATAGTACTATACACTGTGCTCCTGAATATAATAGTACTATACTCTGTACTCCTGAATATAATAGTACTATACACTGTACTCCTGAATATAATAGTACTATACACTGTGCTCCTGAATATAATAGTACTATACACTGTACTCCTGAATATAATAGTAGTATACACTGTGCTCCTGAATATAATAGTACTATACACTGTGCTCCTGAATATAATAGTACTATACACTGTACTCCTGAATATAATAGTACTATACACTGTGCACCTGAATATAATAGTACTATACACTGTGCTCCTGAATATAATAGTACTATACACTGTGCTCCTGAATATAATAGTACTATACACTGTGCTCCTGAATATAATAGTACTATACTCTGTACTCCTGAATATAATAGTACTATACACTGTACTCCTGAATATAATAGTACTATACACTGTGCACCTGAATATAATAGTACTATACACTGTGCTCCTGAATATAATAGTACTATACACTGTGCTCCTGAATATAATAGTACTATACACTGTACTCCTGAATATAATAGTACTATACACTGTGCTCCTGAATATAATAGTACTATACACTGTGCTCCTGAATATAATAGTACTATACTCTGTACTCCTGAATATAATAGTACTATACACTGTACTCCTGAATATAATAGTACTATACACTGTGCACCTGAATATAATAGTACTATACACTGTGCTCCTGAATATAATAGTACTATACACTGTGCACCTGAATATAATAGTACTATACACTACACTCCTGAATATAATAGTACTATACACTACACTCCTGAATATAATAGTACTATACACTGTGCTCCTGAATATAATAGTACTATACTCTGTACTCCTGAATATAATAGTACTATACACTGTACTCCTGAATATAATAGTACTATACACTGTGCTCCTGAATATAATAGTACTATACACTGTGCACCTGAATATAATAGTACTATACACTGTACTCCTGAATATAATAGTACTATACACTGTGCTCCTGAATATAATAGTACTATACACTGTGCTCCTGAATATAATAGTACTATACACTGTGCTCCTGAATATAATAGTACTATACTCTGTACTCCTGAATATAATAGTACTATACACTGTACTCCTGAATATAATAGTACTATACACTGTGCACCTGAATATAATAGTACTATACACTGTGCTCCTGAATATAATAGTACTATACACTGTGCTCCTGAATATAATAGTACTATACACTGTACTCCTGAATATAATAGTACTATACTCTGTACTCCTGAATATAATAGTACTATACACTGTGCTCCTGAATATAATAGTACTATACACTGTGCTCCTGAATATAATAGTACTATACACTGTACTCCTGAATATAATAGTACTATACACTGTGCTCCTGAATATAATAGTACTATACACGGTGCTCCTGAATATAATAGTACTATACACTGTACTCCTGATTATAATATTACTATACACTGTGCTCCTGAATATAATAGTACTATACTCTGTACTCCTGAATATAATAGTACTATACACTGTACTCCTGAATATAATAGTACTATACACTGTGCCCCTGAATATAATAGTACTATACACTGTACTCCTGAATATAATAATATTATACACTGTACTCCTGAATATAATAGTACTATACACTGTGCTCCTGAATATAATATTACTATACACTGTACTCCTGAATATAATAGTACTATACACTGTGCTCCTGAATATAATAGTACTATACACTGTACTCATGAATATAATATTACTATACACTGTGCTCCTGAATATAATAGTACTATACTCTGTACTCCTGAATATAATAGTACTATACACTGTACTCCTGAATATAATAGTACTATACACTGTGCCCCTGAATATAATAGTACTATACACTGTACTCCTGAATATAATAATATTATACACTGTACTCCTGAATATAATAGTACTATACACTGTGCTCCTGAATATAATAGTACTATACACTGTACTCCTGAATATAATAGTAATATACACTGTACTCCTGAATATAATAGTACTATACACTGTGCTCCTGAATATAATATTACTATACACTGTGCTCCTGAATATAATAGTACTATACACTGTGCTCCTGAATATAATATTACTATACACTGCACTCCTGAATATAATAGTACTATACACTGTACTCCTGAATATAATATTACTATACACTGTACTCCTGAATATAATATTACTATACAATGTACTCCTGAATATAATAGTACTATACACTGTACTCCTGAATATAATAGTACTATACACTGTACTCCTGAATATAATATTACTATACACTGTACTCCTGAATATAATAGTACTATACACTGTGCTCCTGAATATAATAGTACTATACACTGTACTCCTGAATATAATATTACTATACACTGTGCTCCTGAATATAATAGTACTATACACTGTGCTCCTGAATATAATAGTACTATACACTACACTCCTGAATATAATAGTACTATACACTGTGCTCCTGAATATAATAGTACTATACACTGTACTCCTGAATATAATAGTGCTATACACTGTGCCCCTAAATATAATAGTACTATACACTGCGCCTCTGAATATGTGTGTGTGTGTGTGTGTGTGTGTGTGTGTGTGTGTGTGTGTGTGTGTATGTCTGTGTATATGTGTGTATAGGAGACAGCATATCTATAGCACTACGACCCTATAAACTATGGATAGTATTAGATTCAGTGGCTTAGCACAATATAACACATGATAGGATTAGATACAGTAGCTCAGCAGACAGTATCACACATGATAGGATTAGATATAGGGACTAGCTCGCTGGCATTGTGGTTCCAGCGCTGGACCCAGAAAAAGGTAAGTATAAGAATTGTTTTGCTTTTTTATGTGTTACTAATTATTTTTGTGTGTATGTGTTATTTTACAGGTTCGGTTGTTGGACTACGTCAGATTAGAGGACTACTCCAATGATAGCAGTTTTTTTTATTCTCAATAAAATGGTTAATGAGGGTTGTGTTTGTTTTTTTATTTCAATAAAATATTTGTTCTATGTCCTTGTATTTTTTTTAAACTTTACTATTACCGCCTTATTAATAGCTGCTGGCTGATTGACAACCTCCATTACTAAGGCGAGGCTTAATGTTAGCAGGCAGAGAGGCTAACACTAACCCCCATTACCCACCAGTGGTACTGGGAAGAGCTGGGTACGAACCAGTACCCGACCATCTGTAGTGATGGTCGGGTACCGGGTCAGCCACAGGATGGTAATATCAGCCTGGGAAAGGCCAAAAACAGTAACCCTTCCCCCCCTGGTAATGCTAGGCTGCTGCTGTTTTATCTGGCGGGGTCCCCCCCATTTTTCATAACCAGCCAGATACAAGAAAGCAGCAACAGGTTAACATTACCAGGAGGGGGAAGGGCCACAGTTGTTGGCCTTTCCCAGCCTAATAATACCAGCCTGCGGCTGCCCCATTGCCCGACCATCACTACAGATGATCAGGTACTGGATCATACCCAGCTTTTCCCGACACCCCTGGTGGCAGTGGGTACTGGGGTAATAATGGTGGTTAGTGATTGCCTCTGCAACGGCAAACACTAAGCCTCGCCTTAGTAATGGACGCTGTCAATCAGCCGGCGGCCATTACTAAGGCGGTAGTAATAAAGTTTAAAAAACTAACAGACATAGAAAAAATATTTTATTGAAATAAAAACCACCCACACAACCCTCATTAACCATTTTATTGATAATAAAAACGCCGTCATCTAAGTAGTCCTCAAATCCGAAGTAGTCCAACAACCGAACCTGTAAAAAAACACAAACACAACAAAAACGATTAGTAACACATGTGGTAGGCTTAGGTACAGGGCCCATGTGTGATACTGGCTGTCAAGGCAGGCTTAGATACAGGGTCCAGCAGACAGTAATCTTATACAGTACATGTTTTAGGCTTATCTACAGGGCCCATCAGACAGGATCACACATGGGCCATGTATCTAAGCCTACCATGTACTTATGTAAGATGCTTAGATACAGGGCCCAGCAGACAGGATCACACATGGGCCATGTATCTAAGCCTACCATGTGCTTATGTAAGATGCTTAGATACAGGGCCCAGCAGACAGGATAAACAAAGAAAAATGAATTGCCTGCAGGCAATAAAGCCCAATTTCCCAACTACCACAATATGTTATGAACAAAACCAAATAGAATTATATTAAAATTATCACTACCTAAGACCAGACATAGAAGTAATTTGCCTATATAGGCATGAGGTAGGTATAGGTTAGAAGCGTAGATTCCTATTATTAGCAAGTTAGATTGTTAAATTGTCTAATAGATTGCCAGTAGGTCTGGTCGACGGTAGGTATTAAAATATTAACGACCCCCCCCGACATGTTTCGCTACAGAGTAGCGTCCTCAGGGGTACACGGGGCTAATGGCGGCGCGCCAAGAGAAAATCCTGATATGGACACGTCAAATGACGTATGAGGAGGTGTGTCATGAAAAGCGGCCAATGACGCTGTGGAAAACAGGCCGGCCATTCAGGGGAAACCGACCAACGAATAGGAGCCCAGGTAAGATGAGCCAATTAAAAGTGAGATACGGCGCAGGCGCATCAGCTCCAGAAAGGGACTTAGTACGCATATTGCGTCTCAAACTGGCGATATCCAGAATGGGAATACTGGCGCATGCGCTGATAGTTAATTTACGACTTGGGCTAGGAATCGAGAGCACGATAAACCGCCGATGCTGAGCAGTTAGGCAATAGAAAAAGCAAGACTCACTTTAGACGATCTGGCAAGAAAACGGCGCAGGCGCACCAATAGAATCTCTGGACTTGGAACAAAGCCGATTCCTATAGGATAGTATGGTAGGTATTGAGAACGGTACTGACACTTATAAAAACAAACCCCAACTAAATGCTTGGCCCATCTGGAGATTTGGCAGAAATAAAATGAAGGATATATGGTACACTTGACAAAAAACCGCCATGGCTATGTAGTCAATGTCATAGATTAAATATAGATAGCGTATTGGGGACCATCACATATTAGTGTGTGTGGTTAGTAAGATAGTCAATAACAGGGTATAAATATATTTGGCATATGGCAGGTACAGAGTGAAGGCACAGTGGCTATTTTGGTATCCACCAAATTGAAGGTAGAGGATGAAAAGAATGAAAATGATTAGGGACGTAGGATCAAAGAAACACACTGAAAGTAAACCCCTCATTCAGACCTGAGGGGGACATTGTATTCAGGCGATAAATCCACCGTGCCTCCTCTTGCAGGAGTTTACGGTCGAGATTGCCGGCTCTATGGCCCATTTTAATCTGGGTGACACCCCAAAATGTAAGCAACTTAGGGTTACCCCCATGGAATTCATGGGTATGTCTTGAAAGAGTTGTGTCTTCATTGTGATTAATAGTGCTAAGATGTTTAGAAACACGTCTTCTCAACTCCTGTACAGTCTTTCCCACATACAACTTAGGGCAGGGGCATTTGATGATATAAATAACCCCACTACTCTGACAGTTAAGAAATTGTTTAATTATATATAGTTTACCATCAGTAGGATTGGTAAATTTCTTAACAGTTGACATCAGAGGGCAAAAAGAGCATCTGCCACAGGGATGAAATCCCCTGACTGGAGATCTAAGCCAGGTAGATGGGGTGTCAGATCGTGTTGAATAATGACTGTGTACCAGAAAGTCCCGTAAGTTCCTTCCCCTGCGGTAGGTAATGTTTGGATTAACAGAAACAGCGTCTTTCAGATCAGGATCGGTGGTAAGTATAGCCCAATGTTTTTGTAAAATTTGGACAACCTGGGGAGAGCATACGTCAAAGGTGCCTATGCAACGAATGGCACTGGATGAACTGGTCTTGATAGATTTGGTTCCCTTATTGGACAATAGGTAATTTCTCTGGGATGCCCTAGCATAGGCCCTGTGTAACCATTTTTTGGGGTAACCTCGTGCTCTGAATTTGTGGTAAAGACCATCACATTCCGCTTGGAAGGATAGTTCATTGGAGCAGTTACGTTTTGCTCTTAAATACTGGCCTATCGGTATCCCTTTCCTAAGGGCTGGGGGATGGTAACTTTCCCAGTGTAAGAAGTTGTTAGTAGCGGTGGGCTTCCGGAAAATATCAGTCTGGACAGCGCCACCAGGATACAAAGAGATCTTTAGGTCAAGGAAGTTGATGGCATGATCATGTATCTCATATGTAAACTTCATGCCGACAGAGTTAGTATTGAGTATAGACATGAAGTCAGTGAAAGTGTTGACATCCCCATCCCACAGGATGAGAATGTCATCAATGTATCTCCCCCAAAAAGAGATGTGAGAAGTGAAAAAAAGTAAGTCGTCGGAAAAAACAATAATATCCTCCCACCACCCTAAAAAAAGATTTGCATAAGTGGGTGCACAAACAGTGCCCATAGCCGTGCCCTTAATTTGATGATAGTATTTTTTATCAAAAATAAAGTAATTATGTGTAAGTAAAAAACGTAGAAGTGACAACACAAAATCATTATGTCGTTGAAATTGAGTGCCTTTGGTGCTCAGAAAATATTTGACGGCAGTGAGTCCTAGATTGTGCTGAATATTAGTGTATAGTGACTCCACGTCTATACTCGCTAACATGGTAGTGGAAGTAACATTGATGTCATGGAACCTGGTGACGGTGTCCTTGGTGTCCCTAAGATAGGAAGATAATGAGGAGACAAAGGGTGACAGTATTTCATTCACATAGAGACTAATTCCCTGTGTCAGGTTATCATTGCCTGACACAATGGGTCTTCCAGGGAGGGGACAGGTTGCTTTATAAACCTTTGGCAGTGCATAAAAAGTCGCCAAAGTGGGAGTAGAATTGTAGAGACGTTTGAATTCATCAGTAGTGATAAGATTCTCACTCTTAGCTGCATCCAGAAGAGTATATAGTTCTAATAAGTAGCTAGCTGTAGGATTACTCACCAGAGTAACGTAGGTGGTGTTGTCGTCAAGTAATCTATGGACCATGCTGACATAGTCAGCACGGTCCATGATCACTATATTACCCCCCTTGTCAGAGTGTTTAAGGACCAAACTATCATTCTTGCACAGATCATCCAGTGCCAGTCTCACTATCACTGAGGTTGCCAAAGGTCCTAGATCTATCAACCTTCAGCTTTTTAAGATCGTTACAGACCATCCTAACAAAAGTGTCAATATGACTGTATTGAGAGAAAGGGGGGGGTGAGCTTGGACTTTGGAAGTAGGGATGAAAGTGGCCCAACGACATCAGTAACTCCAAATTCGCTTTCATAAAGCAAACTCTCCAAATCTCTCAAGGTGTTGGATTCTACACGATCTTGACAGGTTCTATCAGGTGTGGTGCCCTTAAAATATTTATGTAGGGCCAATTTACTTGCAAAAAGATTAATATCCTTTACCCATACAAATTCATCAAAGGGTGGAGTAGGGGTATATGACAGACCCTTCTTTAATAAGCTTAGTTGATGAGAATGCAATTGACAGGAAGATAAGTTGAATATCTGCATCTCATCATCCCTTATGGCCTGTGTGCTTGATGTTACGGTTTTGTTCCCCAGTGTAGACTGGGTTGGCCTAAAAAAGGAAATGTGGCAAGGGGACCTTTGGAAAAATGGACCATATTGTCCCCTCCATTCTGGTTTAAATTGGCACGAGGGGGTTGAGAACTGATGGGTGTATTTATAATATTTGGCACAGATATAGGAACAGGCATAGAGGAGATAGATGAAGAATTTGAAGCAGTAAAAGGGCATACTGTAGTACGATTGGAAAGATTTGTTGTTATTTGTTTGGATATAGTAGGTGTTCTTTTAGATATACTCGGTCTATTACTCCTGATCTTACGTTTGGTGCCTAGTCTGAGACTATCAGTATTATTTCTGGATTCCTCAGTGCCTGAAGTATCCGACTCAGAAAAATCAGTAAAAACCGTAGTTCGTTTAGGAGTGGGATATGAGTTTGTTTTATACGTATAAATCTGTCCTAAGTCAAAATCCCTGCGATCACGTATATATTTGCAGTGTTTACGCTCCTTAATCTCTCCTTGTAGTTTTTCAATATTTTTCTGCAATTTTATCTCAGAAGTACCAAACTCAGGGCAGGAGTGAAAAACTTGTATGTCTGTAATCTCCTTTTCTAACTGGGCACCAATTTTACTATAGTTCTGTTTCTCAAATTCCAGCAGATATTGGAGCATGCGCATGGAACTGTCAGTGAGAAGTTCCTCCCACCCCTTAATAAAAGCAGTATTGTCTCTATAGGAATTAGGGGTGATATTAATCCTTAAACCTCTATATACTATTTTTTGTTGTATATAGGTTTCTAGACTAGCAACCTCCCAGCAGGATCGTACGTATTTCTGGTAAGTTTTTTGAAGATCCCTAAACACTGTCTGAACGTCAAATTGATGTAAGGGAATATTTTCAACAGAAAAGACATATGCCGCATCAGCGGACAGTGTCTCTATATTTGGTTTTTGGGATAGAAAACCTGCCATACCAAAAAGATATGAATATGTAATCAGGTAAGTAAATTGTTCTGAAGTAGGAACGGGGTCAAAACAAAAGGGTAATTAACCCAGCAGCTTTAGGGACACAAGGCATAGAGGAGACCCCTTCCAAGCGGAATGTGATGGTCTTTACCACAAATTCAGAGCACGGGGTTACTCCAAAAAATGGTTACACAGGGCCTATGCTAGGGCTAGGGCATCCCAGAGAAATGACCTATTGTCCAATAAGGGAACCAAATCTATCAAGACCAGTTCATCCAGTGCCATTCGTTGCATAGGCACCTTTGACGTATGCTCTCCCCAGGTGTCACCCAGATTAAAATGGGCCCTGGAGCCGGCAATCTCGACCGTAAACTCCTGCAAGAGGAGGCACGGTGGATTTATCGCCTGAATACAATGTCCCCCTCAGGTCTGAATGAGGGGTTTACTTTCAGTGCGTTTCTTTGATCCTACGTCCCTAATCATTTTCATTCTTTTCGTCCTCTACCTTAAATTTGGTGGATACCAAAATAGCCACTGTGCCTTCACTCTGTACCTGCCATATGCCAAATATATTTATACCCTGTTATTGACTATCTTACTGACCACACACACTAATATGTGATGGTCCCCAATACGCTATCTATATTTAATCTATGACATTGACTACATAGCCATGGCGGTTTTTTGTCAAGTGTACCATATATCCCTCATTTTATTTCTGCCAAATCTCCAGGTGGACCAAGCATTCAGTTGGGGGTTTGTTTTTATAAGTGTCAGTACCGTTCTCAATACCTACCATACTATCCTATAGGAATCGGCTTTGTTCCAAGTCCAGAGATTCTATTGGTGCGCCTGCGCCGTTTTCTTGCCAGATCGTCTAAAGTGAGTCTTGCTTTTTCTATTGCCTAACTGCTCAGCATCGGTGGTTTATCGTGCTCTCGATTCCTAGCCCAAGTCGTAAATTAACTATCAGCGCATGCGCCAGTATTCCCCTTCTGGATATCGCTAGTTTGAGACGCAATATGCGTACTAAGTCCCTTTCTGGAGCTGATGCGCCTGCGCCGTATCTCACTTTTAATTGGCTCATCTTACCTGGGCTCCTATTCGTTGGTCGCTTTCCCCTGAACGGCCGGCCTGTTTTCCACAGCGTCATTGGCCGCTTTTCATGACACACCTCCTCATACGTCATTTGACGTGTCCATATCAGGATTTTCTCTTGGCCCGCCGCCATTAGCCCCGTGTACCCCTGAGGACGCTACTCTGTAGTGAAACATGTCGGGGGGGGCCGTTAATATTTTAATACCTACCGCCGACCAGACCTACTGGCAATCTATTAGACAATTTAACAATCTAACTTGCTAATAATAGGAATCTACGCTTCTAACCTATACCTACCTCATGCCTATATAGGCAAACTACTTCTATGTTTGGTCTTAGGTAGTGATAATTTTAATATAATTCTATGTGGTTTTGTCTTGCTATACGTAGACTAATAAAGTTTTGTTCATAACATATTGTGGTAGTTGGGAAATTGGGCTTTATTGCCTGCAGGCAATTCCTTTTTCTCTGTTTATTGTATATTGTGCCCGCCAACTACCTGGGGTCTCCTCTATGCCTTGTGTCCCAGCAGACAGGATCACACATGGGCCATGTATCTAAGCCTACCATGTGCTTATGTAAGATGCTTAGATACAGGGCCCAGCAGACAGGATCACACATGGGCCATGTATCTAAGCCTACCATGTGCTTATGTAAGATGCTTATATACAGGACCCAGCAGACAGGATCACACATGGGCCTTATATCTAAGCCTACCATGTGATTGGCTTAGATACAGGGCCCAGCAGACAGCATCAAACAATCTGTGATCCTGTCTCATGGCCCCACTAAGCCTGCAACATCGTAGGCTTAATGGGATCGTCCAGTCCCTAAACATTGATGGCCTATCCTCAGGATAGGCCATCAATAGCTGATGGGTCGGGGTCCGTCTCCCGGGACCCGCCAATCACCTGTTTTGAAGGGGCCGCAGCGCTGGTATGACAGCTGCTTACCCTTCATTTCCCTTACTCGCTCACAGTGTGAATTGCCAACACGGATTCACAATGTGAGCAAGAGATTGGAATGAAGGGGAAGCACCAGCTCTCATACGAGCGCTGCAGCCCCTTCAAGACAGGTGATTGGCGGGGGTCCTGGGAGTCGGACCCCGCCAATCAGCTTCAAGCAGACAGGGATATTAAACTTACCCTCCTCTGAACTACAGGATGATAGTGACGTCATGCGCTGCGCACCGGAAATAGGAAGGTAAGTACTGTAGTTACTATAGTAGCGGGCCCGTGGCTCCCGTTACTATAGTAACTTTTTATTGCTTTAGTGCGGCCCCTATAGCTACGCCACTGGTTGGGTGAGCGGTACCGCTTCACTGAATCGGCTGTAATTTTAACGGCCGGTAAGGGAGAACCGGGATGAACTGGGCCCTCTTCCAGCCTCTGGCCCCGGGCACTTGCCCATATTGCCCTCATTATAATCCGCCCCTGGGATTAGCGCATTGTGATAATTTTCCATAGGACTATAGGTAAGCATATTGACTTTGCTGTTAGCCAAATAATAATTGAATAGCCATCACTTGATGCCTCCCCATGATAAAAATTATTTGACCTTAATAGGGGAAGATAGGCAGTAGCTAGCCCACTTTGGGGATGCTTATCTCTAGGAGAAAAACTCTCATAGGTACTCAACAAGGTTAAAGGGGTACTCACATCTCAGACATTTATGGCATATCCTTAGGTTTATGGCATATCCTTAGGATATGCCATAAATGTCTGATAGGTGTGGATCTCACCTCTAGAAACCTGTACCTATGTGCAATGCGGGATCCCCTCTACCCCGTCCAAACTGTTGAGGCAGACAACAAGTCTATTGTAGGGGAAGAATGGCCGCACAGAACTGCCATAGAGGTCACCTCTCCTTTTATTTTCCATCTGGATGCAGCCAGCAGTACCTTCACTAGGTGGGGCAGGGATCGGAAAGGTGGGACCCCCACCTATCAGAAAAGTATGTAATTTTCTGGAGATATACGGTACCATATATGACTGAGATGGGAATACCCATTTAAGGAGAGGAGGGCCTAAAGGAACCAAAAAGTTGACTTTAAAAAACATTTTGATCAAACTGTATAAGCCGAGTAGCCACTTCATGGCGACCTCATTAAGATGGGTCCCTTCTCTAGAACTAGGTGTATAACTAAACAATGACTGTTGACGCCGCAACGCAACACAACACCGGCACAGGCAACAGCCCACCAGCTCAACAGCACCCCTGCTACCAGGCTAAGCCCCGTTGTCTCTGGTATACCAACACCCTCAATTATAGAACCACAGCAACAAAGCCCTATGTACAAGCTCCCAAACAAGTGGACTCATAAAAATAATTCATATAGCAAATACAAAATAAAATCTGAATATTTAATTGAATTTTTTTTTATGATTCATCTTTCATGAGAGTTTTGTCTCTACAGGAAATGTTTAAAAGCTCATTTATGTAAAAGACAGATAGACCAGATAGAAGCCAAAGTATAGAATGATCCATTCCTATCAACTACATCTTCATCATTTTAATATATAAATATATATATTCAGTATATTTTAATTCTATTGAAGAGCAGCAAAAAAAAATAAAAAAAAATCTTCCCCAAATATTCTACAAACAGTTCTTTGATTATTCTATGTAAATGAAATCACTGCCCCATTTTAAGCTTTGCGATTTCACGCCTGTGGCATTTATATCAAAGTGGGAATTAATACTCACGAATACATTAAGGTTGTTCATTATATAATTAACTCTTGCCTAAGGAAAATAACATATGGGAATCATTTTTATAATCTCCATGAAATTATAATGGTTTTGACATGGACATTTTCTACATAGAATTGTGACATTTTATATGTTTTAATACAAGTTAATTTTAATAAGAACATGAAAATAATATTATTTTGGAACATGATGGGACTTGAAGGACTGTAGCATTATACCTATGCTGGGGGCTCATACGGAATTTTCACAAAGAAAATGTCTCAAATTCTGGAACTGGAACTTTTTGAAAAGAAGTCGTAATGTATTATATCCCCCCCCCCCCTTTACATAGCAGAGAAACAATTTTTGATGGCATCTATCGAAATTCGCAGTAATGATTTTTAATTTTTATTATTATGTTTTATTTTTTTTCACAATATGTAACCACAAGAAGCAGGTAGACATATTGGTAGCTAAATTTTGAAAAGGACAATCTAACTCGTAACACGCTACTGGTCTAGAGAAGTGGTCTGCCTCTTTCAGTTATTTCATCAGGTTGTAGACCACTGTTTTGGGGTCTACAATTGTGTGCTAAGGACAGATAGTCTAGTGGTAGGACTGTATACATAGTTTTTTGGGCGCTACCTGGCAAATTATAGTTGTGAGGGAGTATCGCTATAGCAATGATCCTTCAGATTATTGGCATTGAGGAACCCCTACATTTTTATACTTCCTTCCCAGGAAATCCCTACTCTTATATCTACCACAAATAAGTTTGGTAAAGGGGAAGGTAAAAGAGTCGATAATTCTATATTCTTCAAAAATTTGATAGCTGCTTTAATTACCCCCATTTTAAGTGTTTTTGAGCGGGCTATAATCAGTTTGCCACCTACACTGTAAAGGGGACAGCTGTTTTACTGTTGTCTTTTTTGGAGTCCCTTTCAAGGTTTCGAGGAACCCATACAAAGCCAGATCAAAGTATGAGGTGGACCTTCGATAAAACAGTGCGGAGACCCCTTTCTTTTCTTGGAAATTGAGAATAATTCCAAAACAAGGCTTACAAAAATACCATACTATCCCACCTAGAGTACTGCAACATCCTTCTGTGTGGCCTCCCCTCTAAAACTCGTGCACCTGTCTAATCCATCCTCAACTCTACTTTACTTTTCCCCTCATTCTTCTACCTCCTCTACTCTCATTGGCTACCCGTAGCCCAGCATATTATTTTCAAAATACTGACAATGACATACAAGACAGTCCACCACCTGTCCTCTCCATGTATCTCTGCCCTAATTTACCAATACCTTCCCACACGTCATCTCTGGTGCCAAGAACCATATATTATAGTATTAGGCTGGGTTCACACGTGCACGTCCGTTACGACTTAAATTACGGAGCTGTTTTCAGGCGAAAACAGCTCCTGAATTTCAGACGTAATGGCATGTGCAGGCGCTTTTCACAGCGTCCAGTACGGATGTAATTGGAGCTGTTTTTCTACGGAGTCCATGGAAAACTGCTCCAATTACGTCCCAAGAAGTGACATGCACTTCTTTGACGCGGGCATCTTTTTTACGCGCCGTCTTTTGACAGCGGCGCGTAAAAAAAATGACCGTCGGCGCAGTACATCGTAAAACCCATTCAAATGAATGGGCAGATGTTTGCCGGCGCATTGGAGCCGTATTTTCGGACGTAATTCGAGGTTAAAACGCCCGAATTACGTCCGTAAATAGGTCGTGTGAACCCAGCCTGACCATACAGTGCCTAAGTAATACTACCATACAGTGCACAAATGACAGTCCCATACATTAGATAGTGGACGCTGTGGTCCCTTTCCCTTAATTTGATGCAACCTTAGGGGCACCCAAGACTAGGTCTACAAGAATCAATAGAGTCTAGTCTTGGAGACTAAGGTAATGCTGTAGGTCAAGCCTTCACAAGGTGTTTGTTATTTTTGTGTCCTTTGTCATCCATGGACGGATCCTAACCAATTTTTTTTTTAAGCTCTTGTCTAATTCTCCATCTCTTTCAGTTTGTTGCTGTGTCTAAAAGTCATAGATGTTATGAGCAAAGATAAGTAAAATGTGGGAAAACGTGCAAAAATTCCCCATAGGTAAATTTGCCCCTATAAGCTGTATTTCTTCCATAAATTGCAATGGGGGCTCGAAAAAAATAATAAAAATAAATAAATAAATATATATATATTTATTTTACCCTCCAATTTATCTAGTAGAAATAATATGATAAACTATTATAAACTTTGTTGAGGAAACTAATTAACTTTAGATAAAAACAGCTTCACATTAAAATAGCAACATGAACATAACAGCAGTTCCCTCAGTAGACGGGGATTGCGTTATTCATTTACCTCTCTCCATTTCTCAAAGATCCTTCAATGACTATTTGGCAGGCATATAAAAGGTGAATATCTACAATACAGTGCTTGCTATGCCTGGAAAACGTTATGTGGATTTTCTATTCAGTAACAGGTGTGCCAGTTTCTTTGTAGTGCATATTTGGAGGATTAGCTATTATGTTGGCAGCGCTATAGACCGTTCACAAAAACATTCTAAGTGTTTACAAAAATGTTGCATTACATTATAGAAAAAACAACTCATGCATCATACTTACCAGGCACTTTAGAAACCAGCTAAAATGATACTTCTTGTACTTTTCTTTGTACATTTTGTGACCCCCTATAGCATTTAGAAAACATTGGAAGATTTCTTAAAAAATACAAAAGTTATACTTACCTCTACTGGCCAACTGCTTCAGAATGTGGTGGGCAGGCGCTGGTGACCGAGGTCATCAGATTGTGCCTCCCCTGCTTCCTTTACAAGACAAGTACTAATGTTGTTTTACAGGCATCAGCCAGTCTCCGATTGCCCTAATATTGCCACGTAAGATAAGCGGTAGTGGTAAGTCACAAAAACATTCATCACAACTGGTATCACACTGGAGGATTTTAGCTACAGTTCAAGCAAGAACATATAAAAGAAAGGATGTCCTGACTGAATATAGTTACATAAGTCCAGAGTCAGCGCAGCGTCTAGCAGGACATTTCCCAGCACTTCATGGTTCCCTCTGCTGACAGCTTTATGGAGATGCGGATTTCATTTTCCAGCACGACTTGGCACCTGCCCGCACTGCCAAAAGTACCAATACCTTGTTTATTAACCACAGTATCACTGCGCCTGATTGGACAGAAAACTCGCCCGACCTAAACCCCATAGAGAATCTATAGGGTATTGTCAAGAGGAAGATGACTCCAGACCCAACAATGCAGACAGCTGAAGGCCGCTATCAAAGCAACCTGGGCTTCCATAACACCTCAGCAGTGCCACACGCTGATCGCCTCCATGCCACGCCGCATTGATAACACATCAGCAGTGCCACAGGCTGATCGCCTCCATGCCACACCGCATTGATAACACCTCAGCAGTGCCACAGGCTGATCGCCTCCATGCCACGCCGCATTGATAACACCTCAGCAGTGCCAAAGGCTGATCGCCTCCATGCCACCCCGCATTGATAACACCTCAGCAGTGCCACACGCTGATCGCCTCCATGCCACGCCGCATTGATAACACCTCAGCAGTGCCACAGGCTGATCGCATCCATGCCACGCCACATTGATAACACCTCAGCAGTGCCACAGGCTGATCGCCTCCATGCCACGCCGCATTGATAACACCTCAGCAGTGCCACAGGCTGATCGCCTCCATGCCACGCCGCATTGATAACACCTCAGCAGTGCCACAGGCTGATCGCCTCCATGCCACACCGCATTGATAACACCTCAGCAGTGCCACAGGCTGATCGCCTCCATGCCACGCCGCATTGATAACACCTCAGCAGTGCCACAGGCTGATCGCCTCCATGCCACGCCGCATTGATAACACCTCAGCAGTGCCACAGGCTGATCGCCTCCATGCCACACCGCATTGATAACACCTCAGCAGTGCCACAGGCTGATCGCCTCCATGCCACGCCGCATTGATAACACCTCAGCAGTGCCACAGGCTGATCGCCTCCATGCCATGCCGCATTGATAACACCTCAGCAGTGCCACAGGCTGATCGCCTCCATGCCACGCCACATTGATAACACCTCAGCAGTGCCACACGCTGATCGCCTCCATGCCACGCCGCATTGATAACACCTCAGCAGTGCCACAGGCTGATCGCCTCCATGCCACGCCACATTGATAACACCTCAGCAGTGCCACACGCTGATCGCCTCCATGCCACGCCGCATTGATAACACCTCAGCAGTGCCATAGGCTGATCGCCTCCATGCCGTGCCACATTGATGCAGTAATTCATGCAGAAGGAGCCCCAACCAAGTATTGAGGGCAGATACTGCACATACTTTTCAGTAAACCAACATTTCGGTATTAAAAAGCATTTTTGAAATTGGGCTTATATAATATTCTAATTTTCTGGGATACTAAATTTTGGGTTTTCATTTACTGTTCCCATAATCATCAACATTAAAAGAGAAAAATGCTGGGAATAGATCCCTCTTTGTGTAATGAATCTATAGTATATATGAATTTCACTTTTTGAATTGAATTACTGAAATAAATTAACTTTTTGATGATATTCTTATTCATTGAGGACTGGTATATATATATATGCCATGGATTAAAAAATATATATATTTGATCATTAAAAAAAAAACTCCAATATACAAACAATAGCTTGTATGGGTCCCTGGTACTGTACATGAGATTTTGCTGGCTTAATATCAGCTAAATTTATCCTTGTTTAAAACTGCAAAACAACAGATGATCACTTCATCACAGCCAATTAACCATTGTCCCTACTACTAAACATCAAGTTCGGCATCAAAATAAGCGTTGCCATATTACCCACAACTTATTTTATAAATGAGTTTCATTCATTCCAAATCTACTGTCTATACTGAAATGCTTAGTAGAAATGTCCATCACCGGGACACTGCTTTAAAAAGTTGTCAAATCAAGTTATTTCTGATACAGACTTAAGGATTTAAAGAGAATAGAAATCAGTGCTGATCGGTTATGGAATTTTATTATGTCTAAAAATGTCTTAAAATAATGAATTACCTATTTTTTACTTTTTTTCTAATCTGTTTTTATTTTCTAATTATACATTTTTATTCTTTTTTTTTTTTTTTTTACATAATTATGAGGGCAGCTGTGTTGTCTAAGACTGGAATCACACATGCATTTTTTTTTAGCATTTTTTACTGCAGTTTTTTTTAGCCAAAACCAGAAGTGAATATAAAAGGAACAGGAAAGTAAGGACTCATATTTTTCTATTCTATTCATTCCACTACTGGCTTTGACTAAAAAAAATTGTATGTGTGATTTCCGCATTACAGGAGTTCCAGAGATTTGCTTTACAGCAGGCAATTAGATCACAAAACATCTCACTGGCTTGTATGGAGGAGTTTAGTGAGCATGCTCTACGTCATATGCAATAGTCACTGTGCCTGGAGGGGGAGCTTTATAATCCCCTAAAGGCATCTATGATCAGAAAATACCTATTGTTCAAGTGTTTGTTTTAATTTATGTGAAATGTGTTTGCTTTTTTTATTAAATAAAAAACATATTTTTTTTGTTATTTTCCATTTAACTACTTATATTTCAAAACATCTTGACAAATTGCAGTTTTTACATCGACTTACACAATATCCTGACACTTCCTGTCACTTTGCAGCTTGTGCTGTGTACACAGAGGGCAATAGTAACCACGTTATCATCAGAGAGCTGGATTATAATAAAAGGTAAAACCTCCATAATAGAAGTGGAGGCAGATAACACAGGATCACAGGAATAATGATGATAAATACATAAAATTCCTGTTTAAATATTATAACAAAGAATGAACAAATAGAATTATAAATAATAAACAAAAATAATTAACTTATTAGTAATAATACAAATAACAACAACAGCAACAACATACTTTAAAAATACCATGATATTATTATCATTAATAATAATAATAATAATAATAATAATAATAATAATAATAATAATAATAATATTAATAATAATGATAATAATAATAATAATATAATAATAATAACAATAATAATAATATTAATAATAAATAGTTAAATACCCATAATTAATTAAAAAATATATAAATAGATCTAATATAATAATAATAATAACAACAAATATTTTAATGATAGATACTTGGATTCATCTATAAATATAATAAAAACAATGCTATAGGAGTAATAACAAAGATAAAATTAGTTATCTAATAAATAATAAATACAATTACTATATCATAATAACAATAGTAGTAGTAATAATAATAATAATAATAATAATAATAATAATAATAATAATAATAGTAATAATAATAATAATAATAACAATATAAATCATAATAAATTAATAAATCAAGTTAATTAACAAATAATAATATGTATTAATTATAATAATAAAATAATAATTAATACATATTTTAATGATAGAAACATTAATTCATAAAAGTATATCATATAGAAATCTGTAATAACTTTTCGGTTTAGTCCAGTGAACCCATGTTAAAAAAGATGAACAAATGATACTCTGCTCTGAACTGAGGGACGTGTGCCGGAGGTTACGTACACATGGCTTAGCTTTTTGTTGCTTATTTTAGACAGTGTCCCAGCGGTTTTGCAACATCTCCTGTCCTTAAGTATCTTTTTAATTTTGAAATGCCAGCAGGCCATTTATAATGAAATGCCGCTGCCGAGTGAAGGTTAATTTAATGCTACTGTGATTACTCTGTATTTAAAGATGACATATTAAGTGAGTGCAGCAATTAGATATTAAAGTTTACATTGTAAAATATATTTCGGATAAAATACTTGCGATACTTTTACACTAAACGTCCATCTTTATAGGCCATAGAGGAGAGATTCTTTCGGAGTAGGAGTTGTTAAAATACCACCATTTACCAGTGTTTGACAGGTTTATGGGTTATAGCACCAATGTGCAGGTTGCTATCATCCCTAAACCTCACACTCATTTTACAAGTGGATTAGCTCCCGGGGATTTTGGATCTCAATGGCTTCTAAACTGCATAACAGAACTTCTAAGGAGGAAAACTATGTCATACCTCACAAGGGGATACCCGGAATGTACTGATTCTTCTTGTGGAGATCCTGCCAGTATGAAGCCTTTAGGGCAATGCTCCCTGGGAAAAGTATGCAAAATAGCTCTTCTCTAGAGGAAGTTAACAGTCTCTCCAGTGCCACCTACAGGTAGCAACCCTGTGATGTCCGAACACTTATGGAGTCTTTAAATTTGAGTTACCAAAGGCACTTATCTTTAGACAGAACAGTTTCAGGCACATTGCTCCTCATCAGTAGGTTTCTGGTTGCCTTTTGGAGATACCATATGTACAGACCCACGGATGTTATTCATTTTTCTTACAGAGATCCAGCTGGTAGGAAGTTTTAAGGGTAATGCCGCCTAGGAAAAGTATAAAAGTCTAATATGCTACATACATGAGTGACTGGAAAGTATTGGCCTATAGTAATCATCTCCACCCTGTAGCTCTCCAGATGTAGAAAAAATGCAATTTCCAGGGCTTGAAGGGAGTTGTAGTTTTGCAATAGCTGAATAGCCACTGGTTGAAGACAACTGGTCTAAATTATCCATACACTTGGAATATTCCTCCATCATTTGTCCTGACCTTCATGTGTCTTTTAATAGAGAGAGAGACTGAACCTTTTCTTTCCCCCGGCATCTACTGTTGGTGTATAGTCAGGATTCCCCCATACACATTAGTTCATCGGCTAATCCCAGTGACGGAGTTGGCTGATACTAATCAAATGTGTTTTGTACATGAGAAAAACAAAAAGGGTGTAGCCGGCCATATAATACATAGCCATGTACCTGAGCCCTTATTTTGTCTTTTTATGAGGGTGGGTGGTTGGACTATGGTCCACCAAACAAGAAGTTAGAAACCCAGTTGTTATTGCTACCTTTGCAAAAGGAAATGTCTTTATGCATTTAATTTTAGTTTCAGTAATTATATTTAAGACCACAGAAGTGAAATAATGTATTTATTTTGTTTTAATTTTTTTATGTTGTATCTATTTTATTTATTCATTTTTAACTCTCCTTATAGCAGCCATGTTGGAAACACATGCTTGCTTCCTGTATTGTCTGTATAGACAGTACAGAAGGGGGCGTGTTTGTGTTAGTGTGTGTGTGTGTGCGTGCGTTTGTTTGTGTGTGTGTCTTAAGGGCCTTTTAGACGAGTCGATTCTCATTCGAATAATCGTTTGATTGAGCAAAAGTGATCAATCAGCCTAGGTGTAAACACAGCAAGCGATCGAATGATTAACGATATATCCTTCGTATATCGACGATCACATCGGTTTGAATAAGATAAATATTATTGTTCATCGTCACTAAATGTGCAAGTTTAACCCCTTAGTGTCTAAGCCTGTTTTGGCCTTCAGGACCAGCCCCATTTTTGCAAATCTGACATGTGTCACTTTATGTGGTAATAACTCCAGAATGCTTTTACCTATCCAAGCGATTCTGGGATTGTTTTCTCGTGACATGTTGTACTTTATGATACTGAAAAAATTTTGTCATTAAATTCAATATTTATTTGTAAGAAACGCCAAGATTTAGAGAAAATTAGCAAAAATTAGCATTTTTCTAAATTTTAATGTATTTACTTGTAAAACAGATAGTAATACCACACAAAATACATACTAGTTTATATTTCCCATATGTCTACTTTATGTTTGCATCGTTTTTTGAACATTCTTTTATTTTTCTAGGACGTTACAACGCTTAGAACTTTAGCAGCAATTTCTCATATTTTCAAGAAAATTTCAAAAGGCTATTTTTTCAGGGACCAGTTCAGTTCTGAAATGGCTTTGAGGGCCTTATATATTAGAAAGTCACCATAAATCACCCCATTTTGAAAACTGGACCCATCAAAGTATTCAAAACAGCATTCACAAAGTATTTTAGCCCTTTAGGCGTTTCACAGGAATTAAAGCAATGTAGAGGTGAAATTTACAAATTTCATTTTTTTTCTTCAAAAATTCATTTGTAATAAATTTTTTCTGTACCACAGAAGGTTTTACCCAAGAAATGCAACTCAATATTTATTGCCCAGATTCTGCAGTTTTTAGAAATACCCCACATGTGGCCCTAGCGCGGTCATGGACTGAAACACAGGCCTCAGAAGCAAAGGAGCACCTAGTGGATTTTGGGCCTCTATTTTATTAGAATATATTTTAGGTACCATGTCAGGTGTGAGGAGGCCTTGTGCTGCCAAAACAGTGGAAACACCCCAAAAGTGACCCCATTTTGGAAACTATACCCCTCAAGGAATTTATCTATGGGTATAGTTAGCATTTTGAACCCACAGTTTTTTTTGCTAAATTTATTTGAATTAGTATGTGAAGGTGAAAATCTACTTTTTTTGTGAAAAAATTAGGAAATTTTAAATTTTTACAAGCAATAAAGTAGAAAAAACACCCCAACATATGTAAAGCAATGTCTTCCGATTATAGCAATACCCCATATGTGGTAATAAATTGCTGTTTGGACCCACAGCAGGCCTCAGAAGAGAAGGAGCACCATTTGGATTTTGGATTTCTGATTTTGCTGGAATAGTTTTCAGTGCCGTGTCGCGTTTGCAATGCACTGGAGGGAATAAAACCGTGGAAACCCCCCAATAGTGACCCCATTTTGGAAACTATACCCCTCAAGGAATTTATCTATGGGTATAGTTAGCATTTTGAACCCACAGTTTTTTTGCTAAATTTATTTGAATTAGTATGTGAAGATGAAAATCTACTTTTTTTCTGAAAAAAGGTAGCCATTTTTAATTTTTACAAGGAATAAAGGAGAAAAAGCGCCCCAACATTTGTAAAACAATTTCTCCTGATTACGTAAATACCCCATATGTGGTAATAAACTACTGTTTGGACCCACACCGGGGCTTAGAACGGAAGGAGCGCTATTTGGCTTTTGGAGCTCAAATTTAGCTGGAATGTTTTTGGGTGTCATGTCGAATTTGCAAAGCCCCTGAGAGACCGAAACAGTGGAAGCCCCCCAAAAGTAACCCCATTTGGGAAACTACACCACTTAAGGAATCTATCTAGGGGTATAGTGAGCATTTAGGCCCCACACGTCTTTTGCAGAATTTATTAGAATTAGGCCGTGAAAATTAATATCAACATTATTTTCACTAAATTGTTGAATTTTTTCAATTTCACAAAGGATAAACGAGAAAATGCACCCCAACGTTTGTAAAGCAATTTCTCCCGAGTACGGCAATACCCCACATGTGGTCATAAATGTTTTTTCATTAGAAAGTAATTAACCCTTTACGAACTGATTCATGTTTTGCTTTTTCGTTTTTCCTCCCCGCTTTCCAAGAGCCACTACTTTTTTATTTTTCTGTCAATAGAGCGGTGTGGGGGCTTATTTTTTGCGGGACGAGCTGTCGTTTTTATTGGTACCATTTTTTGGTATGATGCCATATCGGTGGACATAAACGGCTGTTTGGGCACGCTGTAGGGCTCAGAAGGGAGGGACGCCATTTGGATTTTGGAGCGCATATTTTGCTTGGTAGTAGCTCTGGCGTTTTGCTGGTATTTCAGTTTATAATGTTGGGGCACATGTAGGCTGGGCAGAGTACATCAGGGGCATAATAAGAGGGTATAATAATGGGGTAAATAAATAATAATCCACAGATATGTGGCCAGTGTCGCACTGATAAATGGTGCCCGATCTTATCCACTTTTGGAACACTGCACATTTTGCATCGCCATAATCTGGGAGCCGGAACTTTTTTTATTTTTTCACCACCGGAGCCGTGTGAGGGCTTATTTGTTGCGGGACAATCTGTAATTTTCATTGGTACCATTTTGGGGTACATGCGATTTTGTTGATCACTTTTTATTCAATTTTTCGGCAAGCAAGGGGACCAAAAACCATCAATTCTGACAATGATTTTTATTTATTTTTGACGGCGTTTACCCTGGGCTATAAATGACCATTATACTTTATTCTGCGGGTCGGTACGATTAAAGCGATACCATATGTATATACGTTTTTTTATGTTTTGCAGCGTTTGAGCAATAAAATAACTTATTTAGAAAATAATGTATTTTCTGTGTCACCATATTCTGAGAGCCATAACTTTTTTATTTTTCAGTCAAAAAAGCTGTGTAAGGGCTTGTTTTTTGCGGGACGGGTTGTAGTTTGTATCGGTACTATTTTGGCGTACATGCGACTTTTTGATCACTTTTTATTACATATTTTGTGAGGGGTGGTGACCAAAAAATAGTGATTTTGGCATTGTTTTTCGTTTATTTTTTTTGCGGCGTTCACCGTGCGGGAAAAATAATATTATAGTTTTATAGTTGGGGTCGTTACGAACGCGGTGATACCAAATATGTGTACTTTTTTTTTACGTGTTCATTTTTTTTCCTATAATGAAAGACTTATTATAGGAAAAAAAGCAGTTCTTGTTTATGTCACTTATAACTTTTATTTTTACACTTTTTTTAAAACATTTTTATTCTTTTTTTTAACTTTTTTCACTTGTCCCACTAGGGGTTACTTAGACTTGCAGCTCTGATCGCTGCTGGAATACATTACACTACACACGTAGTGTAATGCATTTCAACTGTCATTGTGACGTGACAGTCACACTGACAGGAAGCCTACGACGACCACCCTCGGGGTGGTCCTCATAGGCTTCTGTACATGGCAACCCGGAAGCCATTGTCTGGCGTCCGGTTGCCATGGGTACCATCGCCAGCCCCCGTGATTTCACATGGGGGCTGCCGATCGGCGCTAAAGACCTTAATTGTGGCGTTCAAAATCGAGCGCCGCAATTAAGGGGTTAACTGCCGATATCAGCGGCGACAGGCCGCTGATCAGCAACGGGGAGAGCAGGGCTGACACCCTGCACAGTTAACCGCCGCTGCGGTGTAGCGCCGCGCTGCGGTTAACTGTCAAAGCACTGACGTAACTGTACGTCAAGGTGCGCGAACTTACTGCTCACCATGACGTACAGTTACGTCATGGTGCGTTAAGGGGTTAAAAAGGTATCGTTCGTCTTTTTACAACAAAGCAGGTGCAAATGCACAAAAAGATGCCAGACACGCGACCTAAACTCTGAACAACTATTTCAATGATAATAGATGCAATTAAATTACGATCATTCGCTATGGGACAACTCGCTAAAAATCACTAATTGCTCGATCATTACAATGTCTTGGCTCGTCTAAGGCCTCATGCAGACTTCCATCACTGTTTTCTTAGCCGTTTTTCACGGATCCGTGTTTCCGTTCTGGTATCCATGTGGTTTCCGTTTGTACTCAGTGTCCGTTCTGTGTTTCCATTTTAAACGGACATTGTGCTTCCGCTTCGCTTCCGTGTTTCCGTTAAGAAAACGGAAGGTATTGAACTTTATTTGAACTTGTCACATGTCCAATGAACTTTGGCACGTCCTGCCATTGCTAGGGCAACGGATTTGTCAAAAAACGGACAGCATACGAAAGCCTTCCGTGTGCCGTCCATTTTTTTGATGCACCCATTGACTTCCACGGTCACTAAATCACTGACCAAAGTAGGACATGCTCTGCCTTTGACGGAACGGAACAACGGATCAGTCAAAATAACGGAAGTGTGCATAGGCCCATTGAAATTAATAGGTTCAGGGTGCTATCAGTGACAAGAACTGATAGCACCCTGAAGAAAAAAACTAAAGTGGGCATGAGGCCTTAAAGGGAATGTGTCGCTAGAAAAAAATAAAAAAAATTCAGTTAAACTATTTGTATTTGAGTGATTACACATTGTTTTAATTTTTTTAATTTTTTTCACAAGTCAGGAAATATTATAAATTAAATTCTAATTTATAATATTTCCATGTGCTGGGCACTAGAGGGAGCAGTTCCCAAAACTGCAGCATGGTCAATGTGGTGAAGCAACCTCATTCATTTATGCTGCAAATTTGGGGTGGACACACTCTCCTCTAGTGTCCTCACACAATCCCCCGTCCCTTCTTCTGGCTAGTGCCAGGAAAAGGAAGGGTTTGAATCTTCAAACCTCCTACACTGTGTGCCGCCATTTTCTGAGCGACTGCACAGTGTAGGAGGATTAGATACAGGGCTCAGCAGACAGTATCACACAAACATACACGAACATAATACACACATCGCATACACGAACATAAATTACCTGCCGCCGCCACCTCCGCTGGTCTACGCTCCTATTCCTTGCGCCTGAACATATGGCCGGAAGCCACGGCTGGAAGTCGTCATCTTACTGTCCGGAAGAACATATGCCTACAGAGCCTTATCTGTGTATATTCTGTATAGAGGTGCTATCCTACATTACCTAGGAATTTAGCAATACAATAGAGCTGTCATTATATTGCCTGCCCTCTGCTGACCCTGTCCTAGTCAACACAGCAAAGCTGACAAGTGAGCTGAAGACAATAAGATGTGAACTTATTGTGTCTCATCTAGTAACCAGTATAAAAACTGGAATAGTTCAAGTTTTTATATATATATACTCACATAAATATTAAATAAGAACCAATTGATTTGTTCAGTGTGTAATACATTATATAGACATAAAATATAGTATAAAAAAAAAATGAAAAGCTCATTCTCTTTGGTGCAATACTCTACCAATACCGCATGCAACAGCAAAAAAACTTAAAATCACATCAAAAACATTTTGACACAAAATACGTACTTTTGCCTGTGCCATCTCACAAATAAAAAAACAAACAGTAAACACTCCAAATAAAAAGTAGAGCTCCTGGAGCGGACTGTGTCTTATGCGTCACTAAGGCCTCAGGAGTAAAATAATAGGACTCTAAACTTGATATAAATTCTAAAACTATTGCCCACATGCGAGGAGTAGTAACAAAAACAGATGTTCCTTGCCATGATCCTTAACTGTATTATGTGCCATATACAGATGTGTCCTTCCCTCTTATCTCATTATATCCTGAGATGTTATCAATAATCAAACTCCAATAGCATTTATATTTGGGGCTAGGTAATGTTCAGAAGAACACCCTCCAATAATAAATCAGTAGACCACTCCAAGCATATTCAAACCACTTCCGAAAAAAGGGAAAACGCCAGTGAAAATAAGTCATTTCAAGTTTCTAATAAAAAGGCCAGTCTTACCCATCTCAGCAGGGAGTCTTCCCACACAACAACTGTGTATCCCAACACGCGTTTCACAATGTCCCGCTTCCTCAGGGGGTGCACTTGAAATGACGTGTGAGATGTGTCGCACACGATTATGAGCTTAAAAAAAAACAACAAAAAAAACATGATTTCACATTACTCTGTCACAAAATGTCCATGCTCTATGTGTTTATATGTGGTCACCCAGTGGTTGTGATGTGAATTGAAACCTGTCAAAGTTTTGCTAGGATGTCGTGATATTGTGTTGAATTTATTTCATGAGAAATTGGAGTCCCTAAACAAATTTAAGAAAAAATAATGGTGCAGGTCCTGAGGTATTATATTACTGTATTACATCATTAGAATTACACCGTGTTCCAAATTATTATGCACATTGGATTTAAGTGTCATAAACATTTAATTATTCGTTTTTTTATGAAACTCATGGATGGTATTGTGTCTTAGGGCTCTTTGGATCATTGTAATCAATCTCAGACACCTGTGATAATTAGTTTGCCAGGTGTGCCCAATCAAAGGAAAACTACTTATGAAGGACGTTCCACATTATTAAGCAGGCCACAGGTTTCAAGCAATATGGGAAAGAAAAAGGATCTCTCTGCTGCCGAAAAGCGTGAAATAGTGCAATACCTTGGACAAGGTATAAAAACAGCGGATATTTCAAGAAAACTTAAGCGTGATCATCGTACTGTGAAAAGATTTGTGGCTGATTCAGAGCACAGACAGGTTCGTTCAGATAAAGGCATAATGAGGAAGGTTTCTGGCAGACAAATTAATAGGATTAGGAGAGCAGCTGCTAAAATGCCATTGCAAAGCAGCAAACAGGTATTTGAAGCCGCTGGTGCCACTGGAGTCCCACGAACCTCAAGGTGTAGGATCCTTCAGAGGTTTGCAAGTGTGCATAAAGCTATTATTCGGCCACCCCTAAACAATGCTCACAAGCAGAAACGGTTGCAGTGGGCTCAGAAATACATGAAGACTAATTTTCAAACCGTGTTGTTTACTGATGAGTGCCGTGCAACCTTGGATGGTTCAGATGAATGGAGTAGAGGATGGTTGGTGAATGGCCACCATGTCCCAACAAGGCTGCGACGTCAGCAAGGAGGTGGCAGAGTCATGTTTTGGGCTGGAATCATGGGGAGAGAGCTGGTAGGCCCCTTTAGGGTCCCTGATGGTGTGAAAATGACCTCTGCAAAGTACGTAGAGTTTATGACTGACCACTTTCTTCCGTGGTACAAAAAGAACTGTGCCTTCCGTAGCAAAATTATCTTCATGCATGACAATGCACCATATCATGCTGCAAAGAATACCTCTGTGTCATTCGCTGCTATGGGCATAAAAGGAGAGAAACTCATGGTGTGGCCCCCCATGTTCCCCTGACCTCAACCCTATTGAGAACCTTTGGAGCATCCTCAAGCAAAATATCTATGAGGGTGGGAGGCCGTTCACATCAAAACAGAAGCTCTGGGAGGCGATTCTGACATCCTGCAAAGATATTCAAGCAGAAACTGTCCAAATACTCACAAATTCAATGGATGCAAGAATTGTGAAGGTGATATCAGAGAAGGGGTCCTATGTAACATGTAACTTGGCCTGTTAAGTTTTTTTTGATTGAAAGAGCTTTAGATTTCTGTAAATATGACCTCCTGATGCTGCAAATTCTACAAATGACCATTTTAGTTCTCTTTACAACCTTTACAATGTTTTGATCTCTGTTGTGCATAATAATGTGAAGCATTTTGAGTTTTTTACTTCTAAAAAAAATCTGTTATCATTAGGAGATTTGTTCAATAAAATTTGCATTATACTCCAACGGTTGATGGCTTGAAGATTATACTGACTGTCATTTGCATCGACTATTTAGTAAAATCAGTGAAAAATAACATTTGCAGAATAATTTGGAATGCGGTGTATATATATATATATATATATATATATATATATATATATATATATATATATATATATATGTATATATATACTTTTTTTATATTTGTTGTGTTTGTGAAGCATTTGTATTCTTTAACATGAATTGTTAACATCAAAGAACATGAATCATGAACTCAAACCAAAATCGTTGATGACACTGTATGATAGCTTCAGAACATAAAATTACAGTAAAATGAAAAATATACCATGCAAAGGAAAAAAAACAACCGGGCCTTGTAGATTCCTGTTACGTTTTTACATATTTAATTTACTGTGATATTGTATACATTGATTATAGCCCCAATTCTTAAAAGCATGAAACTGAGCAGCAAGTTATTGCCAATCCACCATCTGTCATTCGTAAAGAAGGAACATATGGATATAGTATAATTATTCAAAAATATGTTGTGGGGGATCGGGAGTAAATTAATTGAAAATGCGGTAGAAAAAAAAAGGGTTGTAAAACATTTTGTACACCTGGTTATTGGGAAATATGAGCAATCTATAGAAACTGAACTGACATGGAACATTTATTTTTAGATTTTACTATTCTGTCATACAAGAAAAATAACAAAAAAGAAAAATATATATACAGTATATATTTTATGCACCTGCTGATTGGGTCTCATCTGCATATATAACATTTATTTGTAGTAAAAAAAAAAAAACGAATCCAATAATGTAACTTTTACCTTCACAGTTCATAAAAATTATCTAAAAAAATTTATATTTATACAGGATGATTCAAAAAGAATGGTGCAAAATTATCGCCTCGGCATTCATAACCGAGAGAACATAACACAAATTTATTAACGTGAAAAGACGCACAATTCATGCAAGTTTTATCTCTACATTACAAATACTCAAACTAATTTCCCTTGGGGATACTGTGTCACGGTTTGTGGGTATGTGGACCCACTAGGCCGCACCATCGTAGCGGGGAGGCAGCTGGCTAAACAACAGAGCACCCCAGTAATGCAAAGTGCCGCACTAGGGTACCTGGATAGACCAGACAGTGGCCAAAGCTCTGGCACGGATGGAGGTGGGTGCAGCAGGTTACGCCAAACGTAGCGGATCAAACTGGATGTGGAAGATGACACTGGACGTGGCAGATGACAGGACGTGGCGGATGACACAGGACGAGGCAAACGACAGCAGGTGCAGTAGACACAACTCCAACACTAGTAGGCACAGGAACAAGAACACAGCACGGGATACAGGAACAGGTAACAGGGCATGTATAACAGCTGGAATGGGAAACCACTAAGGGACCATTTGCAAGACAGACTTGGGAAACACTAACAATGCCCAGGCAAGGATCAGAAGGGCAGGGACCTTCTTATAGTCCAGGAAATCATGTGAGTTGATGATGATGATTTTTTTCATGTGCGCGCGCTGGCCCTTTAAGATAGGGCACGAGCGTGCACGCGCACCCTACGGGACACAGCAGACCAGAGTGGAAGTGAGCGCTGGCGTCTCCTAGGAAGGAGATGGGGGCCAGCGCTCACTGATCCATGGCTGCGGGCATCGGGAGGTGAGTAAACCCAATGGCCCGCGGCCATGGATGCTACAGTATCCCCCCTCTTACACCCCCTCTTCTTGGGGCCAGAGCGAGAGAGGAATTTCTTAGTGAGAGCAGGGGCATCGAGGTTCTCTTCCGGCTCCCAGGACCTCTCCTCAGGACCAAACCCTCTCCAGTCCACCAAATAGAAAGTCCTTCCTCCTACCCTTTTGCAGTCCAGGATCTCCCACACCTAGAACACATCAGAAGAACTGGTTTCAGGAGGGACACATGAAAGAGGTTGGGGATTCTGAGGGTAGCCACAGCTTATAGGAGACAGGGTTTATCTGTTGCAGAATCTCAATAAGACCGAGGAACCTGGGAGCAAACTTGTATGAAGGCACCTTCAAACTAATCTTCCGAGAGGACAGCCAGACTTTGGTACCTGGAAGATACTGAGCGGCTCTCTTCTTTTTGTATACGCGTTTCACTTTATAGAATTTCACTTGCAAAATAGAGGACCGGGTCTGTTGCCAGATTTGCAGAAAGTCCCCAAATACAGAATCAGCAGAGGGTACCTGAGATGTAGTCGACATAGGAAGAGGATGTTGACTGTACACAATGTAAAACGGAGTGGAAGTGGTGGACTCACTTGTGTGGTTGTTGTACGAGAACTCGGCCCATGGAAAAAGCTGTACCCAGTTATCATGCTGTAAAGAGATGAAGAGGCAGAGATAATTCTCCATGATCTGGTTGATCCTCTCGACTTGCCCATTGGACTGGGGGTGATAGGCTGAGGAAAAATCCAATCTCACATTCAGGAGTTTACAGAGGGCTCTCCAGAACTTTGAGGTAAATTGGACCCCCCGATCGGACACAATGTGAAGGAGCAAGCCATGCAAGCGGAAGATGTGCTGAATGAAAAGACTCGCCAGTCGGGGAGCAGAATGTTGGCCGATCAGCAGGATAAAATGTGCCATCTTCGAGAATCGGTCCGCCACCACCCGGACAGTGAGGCATCCTGCTGAGGGAGGAAGGTCTGTGACAAAGTCCATATCGTAATGTGCTGCCAGGGGGCATTGGGTACAGGCAGAGGTGGAAGCAGGCCGGCAGGCTTGGAGTTAGTAACCTTGTTAGAAGCAAAACCGCGCAAGAAGAGACAAAGTCCACAACATCTTTGGGTAGCGTGGGCCACCAGAAGTAACGAGCAATCAGGTCTCGGGTTTTACGAACACCAGCCTGCCTAGCCAGTATAGAACTGTGTCCCCAGCGGATAATTCTTCTCCTGTCTGCCAACTGAACAAAAGTACTCCCCAGAGGGATGTCTCCAACCTGCAAAGGATTGGCAGTGACAATGCAGGACGGGTCTATGATACTTTGAAGGGACTCCACTGTGTCATCCGTCTCAAATTACCTGGACAGGGCATTGGCCCTCACATTCTTGTCAGCGGGACGGTAGTGGAGCACAAATTGGAAACGAGGGAAGAACAGCGGGTGGGCCAGCACTCACTGATCCATGGCTGCGGGCATCGGGAGGTGAGTAAACCTGACGGCCCGCGGCCATGGACGCTACATACGGCAGATATCGAGACGGTAGTCCAGTTCTGTCCAGACGCGTGTCGGCATATCCTCGGATATGGACTTAACTGTTTCAGTGATGCGTTGTGTCAGGCCGGCCCGGAATTTTCCCATGACATAAACACCCAGTGGTTTTGAATTGCTTCACCCAACGCAAAATGCAGTTTCTATGCAGAGCGCATTTACCAAATTTATTCTGAAAGTTTTGCTGTACTGTCACAAAAGACCCCGTTATGGCAAATTCCAAATCGCAAAAAGATTTTTTTAGCTTCAATGTCGCCGTCTTATGTCACACTATGTAAGCACATTTCAAATTCCGCTCCTGAAAATGACAGCTGCGTTGTGATTGGTTGCTACGGGCAAATAAGCCAGTTTTGCTTTGATTTTAAGTCACTGGCCATTTACCACTGATGTTACTTTAAATAAAAGAATAACCCTGTATAACAAAAAAAAAACAAAAAACACTTAAAATAGCATTAAGCACAGTAAACTTTCAGCTTACAATATTTTCAGCTTACAATGAAATTTTCTGGACCATATCACATTTAAAGTGGTATTTTGATGTCGGACATTTATGGCATATCCACAGGACCCGTCTAGACTTGGGATTCTGACTCCCGTGCTACCCTGTGTCGCTGTCGTTGGGCTCTAACCACTGACTGAAGAGGCGGCCGGGTTTTCCGAAAACAGCAAAGCACATTTTACAATGTTATTTACGGCACACCCATTGTAGCGAATGGTAGCTACAAAGTAGCACGCCACACTAACCTGTTTCCAAAAAGCCCATTCACTTCTACGGGAGTTTTGCAGATAGAATAGCAAAACACGTTCGGCTGTTTCCGGTAAACCTACTCAGTCAACCCACATTAATCGGACATTTATGAATACATTTATGGCATATCCTTTAAATATACTCTAAATGTCCGAGATGGAAATACCCATGTAACTCAGTATATAACTACTGTTCTCTACCTGTACTCCATGTCCTGTACTGCTCTCTAGCTGTACTACATGTACTGTACTGCTCTCTACCTGTACTACATGTACTGCACTGCTCTCTACCTGTACTACATGTCCTGTACTGCTCTCTACCTGTACTACGTGTCCTGTACTGCTCTCTACCTGTACTACATGTCCTGCACTGCTCTCTGCCTGTACTACATGTACTGCACTGCTCTCTACCTGTACTACATGTCCTGTACTGCACTCTACCTGTACTACATGTCCTATACTGCTCTCTACCTGTACTACATGTCCTGTACTGCTCTCTACCTGTACTACATGTCCTGTACTGCTCTCTACCTGTACTTCATGTCCTGTACTGCTCTCTACCTGTACTACATGTCTTGTACTGCTCTCTACCTGTACTACATGTCCTGTACTGTTCTCTACCTGTACTCCATGTCCTGTACTGCTCTCTACCTGTACTACATGTCCTGCACTGTTCTCTGCCTGTACTACATATCCTGTACTGTTCTCTACCTGTACTCCATGTCCTGTACTGCTCTCTACCTGTACTACATGTCCTGCACTGCTCTCTGCCTGTACTACATGTCCTGTACTATCCTCTACCTACACTGCATGCACTGTACTGCTCTCTACCTGTACTACATGTCTTGTACTGCTCTCTACCTGTACTACATGTCCTGTACTGCTCTCTACCTGTACTACATGTCCTGCACTGCTCTCTGCCTGTACTACATGTCCTGTACTATCCTCTACCTACACTGCATGCACTGTACTGCTCTCTACCTGTACTACATGTCTTGTACTGCTCTATACCTGTACTACATGTTCTGTACTGTTCTCTACCTGTACTCCATGTCCTGTACTGCTCTCTACCTGTACTACATGTACTGCACTGCTCTCTACCTGTACTACATGTCCTGTACTGTTCTCTACCTGTACTACAGGTCCTGTTCTGCCCTCTACCTACACTACATTCATTGTACTGCTCACTACCTGTACTACATGTCCTGTACTGCTCTCTACCTGTACTACATGTACTGTACTGCTCTCTACCTATACTACATGTCATGTACTGCTCTCTACCTGTTCTACATGTCCTGTACTGCTCTCTACCTGTACTACATGTCCTGTACTGCTCTCTACCTGTACTACATGTACTGCACTGCTCTCTACCTTTACTACATGTCCTGTACTGCTCTCTACCTGTACTACATTTCCTGTACTGCTCTCTACCTGTACTACATGTCCTGTACTGCTCTCTACCTGTACTGCATGTCCTGTACTGCTCTCTACCTGTACTACATGTACTGCACTGCTCTCTACCTGTACTACATGTCCTGTACTGCTCTCTACCTGTACTACATTTCCTGTACTGCTCTCTACCTGTACTACATGTCCTGTACTGCTCTCTACATGTACTAAATGTCCTGTTCTGCTCTCTGCCTGTACTACATGTCTTGTACTGCCCTCTACCTACACTACATGCACTGTACTGCTCTCTACCTGTACTACATGTCCTGCACTGCTCTCTGCCTGTAATACATGTCCTGTACTATCCTCTACCTACACTGCATGCACTGTACTGCACTCTACCTGTACTACATGTCTTGTACTGCTCTCTACCTGTACTACATGTCCTGTACTGCTCTCTACCTGTACTACATGTACTCTACTGCACTCTACCTGTACTACATGTTCTGTACTGCTCTCTACCTGTACTGCATGTCCTGTAATGTTCTCTACCTGTATTCCATGTCCTGTACTGCTCTCTACCTGTACTACATGTACTGCACTGCTCTCTACCTGTACTACATGTCCTGTACTGTTCTCTACCTGTACTCCATGTCCTGTACTGCTCTCTACCTGTACTACATGTCCTGCACTGCTCTCTGCCTGTTCTACATGTCCTGTACTATCCTCTACCTACACTGCATGCACTGTACTGCTCTCAACCTGTACTACATGTCTTTTACTGCTCTCTACCTGTACTACATGTCCTGTACTGCTCTCTACCTGTACTACATGTCCTGTACTGCTCTCTACCTGTACTACATGTCCTGCACTGCTCTCTGCCTGTACTACATGTCCTGTACTATCCTCTACCTACACTGCATGCACTGTACTGCTCTCTACCTGTACTACATGTCTTGTACTGCTCTCTACCTGTACTACATGTCCTGTACTGTTCTCTACCTGTACTCCATGTCCTGTACTGCTCTCTACCTGTACTACATGTACTGCACTGCTCTCTACCTGTACTACATGTCCTGTACTGTTCTCTACCTGTACTCCATGTCCTGTACTGCTCTCTACCTGTACTACATGTACTGTACTGCTCTCTACCTGTACTACATGTCCTGTACTACACTCTACCTGTACTACATGTCCTATACTGCTCTCTACCTGTACTACATGTCCTGTACTGCTCTCTACCTGTACTATATGTCCTGTACTGCTCTCTACCTGTACTTCATGTCCTGTACTGCTCTCTACCTGTACTACATGTCTTGTACTGCTCTCTACCTGTACTACATGTCCTGTACTGTTCTCTACCTGTACTCCATGTCCTGTACTGCTCTCTACCTGTACTACATGTCCTGCACTGCTCTCTGCCTGTACTACATGTCCTGTACTGTTCTCTACCTGTACTCCATGTCCTGTACTGCTCTCTACCTGTACTACATGTCCTGCACTGCTCTCTGCCTGTACTACATGTCCTGTACTATCCTCTACCTACACTGCATGCACTGTACTGCTCTCTACCTGTACTACATGTCTTGTACTGCTCTCTACCTGTACTACATGTCCTGTACTGCTCTCTACCTGTACTACATGTCCTGCACTGCTCTCTGCCTGTACTACATGTCCTGTACTATCCTCTACCTACACTGCATGCACTGTACTGCTATCTACCTGTACTACATGTCTTGTACTGCTCTCTACCTGTACTACATGTCCTGTACTGTTCTCTACCTGTACTCCATGTCCTGTACTGCTCTCTACCTGTACTACATGTACTGCACTGCTCTCTACCTGTACTACATGTCCTGTACTGTTCTCTACCTGTACTACATGTCCTGTTTTGCCCTCTACCTACACTACATTCATTGTACTGGTCACTACCTGTACTACATGTCCTGTACTGCTCTCTACCTGTACTACATGTACGGTACTGCTCTCTACCTATACTACATGTCATGTACTGCTCTCTACCTGTTCTACATGTCCTGTACTGCTCTCTACCTGTACTACATGTCCTATACTGCTCTCTACCTGTACTGCATGTCCTGTACTGCTCTCTACCTGTACTACATGTACTGCACTGCTCTCTACCTGTACTACATGTCCTGTACTGCTCTCTACCTGTACTACATGTCCTGTACTGCTCTCTACCTGTACTACATGTCCTGTACTGCTCTCTGCCTGTACTACATGTCCTGTACTGCCCTCTACCTACACTACATGCACTGTACTGCTCTCTACCTGTACTACATGTCTTTTACTGCTCTCTACCTGTACTACATGTCCTGTACTGCTCCCTACCTGTACTACATGTCCTGTACTGTTCTCTACCTGTACTACATCTCCTGTACTGCCTTCTACCTACACTACATACACTGTACTGCTCTCTACCTGTACTACATGTCCTGTACTGCTCTCTACCTGTGCTACATGTACTGTACTGCTCTCTACCTGTACTACATGTCCTGTACTGCCCTCTACCTACACTACATGCACTGTACTGCTCTCTACCTGTACTACATGTCCTGTACTGCTCTCTACCTGTACTACATGTCTTGTACTGCTCTCTACCTGTACTACATGTCCTGTACTGCCCTCTACCTACACTACATGTCTTGTACTGCTCACTACCTGTACTACATGTCCTGTACTGCTCTCTACCTGTACTACATGTACGGTACTGCTCTCTACCTATACTACATGTCATGTACTGCTCTCTACCTGTTCTACATGTCCTGTACTGCTCTCTACCTGTACTACATGTCCTTTACTGCTCTCTACCTGTACTGCATGTCCTGTACTGCTCTCTACCTGTACTACATGTACTGCACTGCTCTCTACCTGTACTACATGTCCTGTACTGCTCTCTACCTGTACTACATGTCCTGTACTGCTCTCTACCTGTACTACATGTCCTGTACTGCTCTCTACCTGTACTACATGTCCTGTACTGCTCTCTGCCTGTACTACATGTCCTGTACTGCCCTCTACCTACACTACATGCACTGTACTGCTCTCTACCTGTACTACATGTCTTTTACTGCTCTCTACCTGTACTACATGTCCTGTACTGCTCCCTACCTGTACTACATGTCCTGTACTGTTCTCTACCTGTACTACATCTCCTGTACTGCCTTCTACCTACACTACATACACTGTACTGCTCTCTACCTGTACTACATGTCCTGTACTGCTCTCTACCTGTACTACATGTACTGTACTGCTCTCTACCTGTACTACATGTCCTGTACTGCCCTCTACCTACACTACATGCACTGTACTGCTCTCTACCTGTACTACATGTCCTGTACTGCTCTCTACCTGTACTACATGTCTTGTACTGCTCTCTACCTGTACTACATGTCCTGTACTGCCCTCTACCTACACTACATGTCTTGTACTGCTCTCTACCTGTACTACATGTACTGCACTGCTCTCTACCTGTACTACATGTCCTGTACTGCTCTCTACCTGTACTACATGTCCTGTACTGCTCTCTACCTGTACTACATGTACTGCACTGCTCTCTACCTGTACTACATGTCCTGTACTGCTCTCTACCTGTACTACATGTCCTGTACTGCTCTCTACCTGTACTACATGTCCTGTACTGCTCTCTACCTGTACTACATGTCCTGTACTGCTATCTGCCTGTACTACATGTCCTGTACTGCCCTCTACCTACACTACATGCACTGTACTGCTCTCTACCTGTACTACATGTCTTTTACTGCTCTCTACCTGTACTACATGTCCTGTACTGCTCCCTACCTGTACTACATGTCCTGTACTGTTCTCTACCTGTACTACATCTCCTGTACTGCCTTCTACCTACACTACATACACTGTACTGCTCTCTACCTGTACTACATGTCCTGTACTGCTCTCTACCTGTGCTACATGTACTGTACTGCTCTCTACCTGTACTACATGTCCTGTACTGCCCTCTACCTACACTACATGCACTGTACTGCTCTCTACCTGTACTACATGTCCTGTACTGCTCTCTACCTGTACTACATGTCTTGTACTGCTCTCTACCTGTACTACATGTCCTGTACTGCCCTCTACCTACACTACATGTCTTGTACTGCTCACTACCTGTACTACATGTCCTGTACTGCTCTCTACCTGTACTACATGTACGGTACTGCTCTCTACCTATACTACATGTCATGTACTGCTCTCTACCTGTTCTACATGTCCTGTACTGCTCTCTACCTGTACTACATGTCCTATACTGCTCTCTACCTGTACTGCATGTCCTGTACTGCTCTCTACCTGTACTACATGTACTGCACTGCTCTCTACCTGTACTACATGTCTTGTACTGCTCTCTACCTGTACTACATGTCCTGTACTGCCCTCTACCTACACTACATGTCTTGTACTGCTCACTACCTGTACTACATGTCCTGTACTGCTCTCTACCTGTACTACATGTACGGTACTGCTCTCTACCTATACTACATGTCATGTACTGCTCTCTACCTGTTCTACATGTCCTGTACTGCTCTCTACCTGTACTACATGTCCTATACTGCTCTCTACCTGTACTGCATGTCCTGTACTGCTCTCTACCTGTACTACATGTACTGCACTGCTCTCTACCTGTACTACATGTCCTGTACTGCTCTCTACCTGTACTACATGTCCTGTACTGCTCTCTACCTGTACTACATGTCCTGTACTGCTCTCTACCTGTACTACATGTCCTGTACTGCTCTCTGCCTGTACTACATGTCCTGTACTGCCCTCTACCTACACTACATGCACTGTACTGCTCTCTACCTGTACTACATGTCTTTTACTGCTCTCTACCTGTACTACATGTCCTGTACTGCTCCCTACCTGTACTACATGTCCTGTACTGTTCTCTACCTGTACTACATCTCCTGTACTGCCTTCTACCTACACTACATACACTGTACTGCTCTCTACCTGTACTACATGTCCTGTACTGCTCTCTACCTGTGCTACATGTACTGTACTGCTCTCTACCTGTACTACATGTCCTGTACTGCCCTCTACCTACACTACATGCACTGTACTGCTCTCTACCTGTACTACATGTCCTGTACTGCTCTCTACCTGTACTACATGTCTTGTACTGCTCTCTACCTGTACTACATGTCCTGTACTGCCCTCTACCTACACTACATGCATTGTACTGCTCTCTACCTGTACTACATGTCTTGTACTGCTCTCTACCTGTACTACATGTACGTTTCTGCTCTCTACCTGTACTTTATGTACTGTACTCCTCTATACCTGTACTACAAGTACTGTACTGCTCTCTAAGTCTACATTGGGGAAAACCTTAATCCTGACCAAATTTCCAACTCCATGTGCTAATATGCGGCCCCAAACTTGCAAGAAACCTCCACTATGCTTTACTGTTGCCTGCAGACACATAATTTTCTGCTCTCCAACCCTTCGGCGAACAAAATGTTTTGTATTATAGTTAAATATTTCACATTTTCACTCATTAGTCACCTGCTGCCGAGTTCTGATGTTTTTGTTGATAGTTCAGTCGCTTGTTTTTTTTTTCACGCCAAATGTATGCATTTTTGGCCGCAATTTTTCTATGAAAATCACTTCTTGCTAGACCTCTGGGTCCCACAGGTTTCTGCCAGTTCTGAGCTGATGGCACTGCTGTACATCTTCCGATTTCGAAGGGAAGTAAGCATGATCTGTCTTTGATCTGCTGCACAAGTTTCCTAGGCTGGCCACTGCGTCTATGGTCCTCAACGTTGCCCATTTCTTTGTGCTTCTTCTAAAGAACTTGAACAGCATATCTTGTAACCCTGGTTTGCTTTGAAATCTTTGAGTGACCCTGCTGATGCTGTATAACTACCTTGTGTCTTGTTACTGTGCTTAATATTTCCATGGTGGACCTGTGACATGAAACTGTCTTCCACAACCTCACCTTTGTAGCAGAGTTTGACTGTTCCTCACCCAGTTTTGAGCCTCCTACACAGTTGTTTCTGTTACAGTTAATGATTGTGTTTAACCCCTTAAGGACGCAGCCTTAAGGCTCAGAGCCTATTTTTCAAATCTGACATATTTCACTTTATGTGGTAATAACGTCGGAATGCTTAAACCTATCCAAGCGATTCTGAGACTGTTTTCTCGTGACACATTGGGCTTCATGTTCGTGGTAAAATTTGGTCGATATATTCAGTGTTTATTGGTGAAAAATTGCAAAGTTTAGAGAAAAGTTTGAAAAAATAGAATTTTTCAGAATTGAAAAGCATCTGCTTGTAAAACAGATGGTTTTACCACCCAAAATAGTTACTAGTTCACATTTACCATATGTCTACTTTAGATTGGCATCATTTTTTGAACATTCTTTTATTTTTCTTGGACGTTACAAGGCTTAGAACATAAACAGCAATTTCTCATATTTTTAAGAAAATTTCAAAAGCCTTTTTTTAAGGTACCAGTTCAGTTCTGAAGTGGCTTTGAGGGGTCTATGTATTAGAAACCCCCATAAAACACCCCATTTTAAAAACTAGACCCCTCAAAGTATTCAAAACACCATTTAGAACATTTTTTAACCCTTCAGGCATTTCACAGGAATTAAAGCAAAGCGGAGGTGACATTTGCAAATTGCATTTTTCTTGCTGAATTTCAATTTTCTTTATTTTTTTTTCTGTAACACAGAAGGTTTTAAATATGTATTGTCCAGATTCTGCAGTTTTTAGAAATGTCCCACATGTGTCTCTAGTGCGCTCGTGGAATAAAACACAAGCCCTAGAAGCAAAGAAGCACCTAGTGCATTTTGAGGCCTCTTTTTTATTAGAATATATTTTAGGTGGAAACCCCCCAAAAGTGACCCCATTTTGGAAACTAGACCCCTTGAGGAATCCATTGCAGTTTTCATGTCATGCATGCGGCTTTTTGATCAGTTTTTATTCTATTTTTAGGTGGCGTGGTGACTAAAAAACCGCAATTCTACTATTGTTTTTTTATTCTATTTTTTTTACAGCGTTCACCGTGCTCTATAAATGACATATTCACTTTATTCTGCGGGGCGATACGATTACGGTGATACCCTATGTTTATATTTTTTTTATGTCTTATGGCGTTTGCACAATAAAATGCTTTTTGTAAAAAATCATTCACTTTTTGTGTTACCTTATTCTAAGAGCCAAAACGTTTTTATTTTTCCATTAATAAAGCCGTGCGAGGACTTATTTTTTGCGTAACGAACTGTAGTTTCGATCAGGACCATTTTTCGGTACATGCGACTTTTTGATTTCTTTTTATTCCATTTTTTGGGAGGTGAAGTGACCAAAGAATTGTGGTTCTGGTACGGTTTATTGTTATTTTCTTGTATGGCGTTCACCGTGCGGGATAAATAACAAAATAATTTTGTAGTTCAGGCCGTTACGGACGCGGCGATACCAATTATGTATAGTTTATTTGTTTGTTTATATATTTTTATTAATAATAAAGGACTGATAAGGGAAAAGGGGGATTTTTACTTTTATTACTTTTAAAACTTTTATTTTCTTATTTTTACACATCTTTTTTTTTACTTTATTACTTTGTCCCACTAGGGGACTTTAGGGCAGGAGGCTCTGATCGCTATTCTAATACACTGCACTACATGCGTAGTGCAGTGTATTAGAGCTGTCAGCTACTCACTGACAGCAAGCATAGTGGGTCCTTACTTCGTCAGGACCCACTAGGTTTCCGTCGATGGCATAGCCGGACGCCATTGTTAGGTGTCCGATTGCCATAGTCACCATCGCCGGCCGCTATCGTGTAGCAGGCCGGCGATGTCAGCTTAACCCCTATAAAGCCGTGATCTCTATTGAACGCGGCTTTTAAGGGGTTAATCAGCGGGGACACAGCGATCGGTCCCCGCTATAGGAGCTGCGGCAACCGCTGTACGAGACAGCAGCTGTCACAGCTCCTGTATGTGTCAGGAGGACGGCCGAAACGGCCGTTACTTCCGTGACGTACTATTCCGTCATTGAACGCGAACGGGTTGGTCAGCGCAACGGAATAGTATGTCGCTGAGCGTTAAGGGGTTAAACCTATATATGAAAATGATGATCATTATCACCTGCTTGGTATAATTGGTTAGTCATACACCTGACTATAATCCTACAAAATCCTTGACTTTGTGCAAGTTTACCTAGAAGAATCGAAGCTGTTCTGAAGGCAAACGGGGGTAACTTCTCTTCTGTTCAGTAGCGTAGGTATAGAGGGTTCAGAGGTAGTAGTTGCACCCAGGCCCTAAAGCCTGAGTTACGGATGTAGTCATCTTTATCTTGACTCTAATAACTTTCTGCAGGGTGATATACCACAACAAAAGCCATTGAAAAGTCATTGAAAAAGTCAAGATAAAGGATCTTGCCACTGTGTATTTAATGCGTTAAAAATCAAGATAAGGACGGCTACATCTGTAGCCCAAAAGTACCTCAGCCGCAAAATAAGACACTGGTATTTCAATTGAATGGTAGGTTGGGGCCCTGTTAAAGATTTCCATTGGGGCAGAGGAGCTTTAAGTTACGCCTCTGCTTCTGTTCATTAACTTTGTATTTTAATTGATAAGAAAAAAAAACTATTAACACTTCTATTTTATGAAAACGTTTTCACTTTGCAGCATTTTTCCACAACTGCCTAAAACTTTTGCACAGTATTACAAGTACAACACTGTTATCTTCCAGTACTACATGTGCGGGATGAGCTGCTTCATTGAACTCAAAGTAAGGGTTGCTCCTTTTTATTTTTATTTAACACTGTGTAAACTGTACAAGACCCTAAAGAAATTCCCTCCTCTACGTAGAACAGGGGTCTCAAACACGCGGCCCGCGGGCCGCATGCGGCCCCTGGGGCTGTCATCTGCGGCTCGCGGGACACAGAGCCGCTAGTATCGGCTCTGCTCGAAGACTCTGGAATTTCCTGACATCGCTGTCCACATATGAACAGCGATGTCTGGGGCTTCCCCAGAGCCGGAGTCCCGAGCAGAGCGCTGGTGTCGGCTCTGCTCCGGGACTCTGTGGAATTCCCTGACATCGCTGTCCACATATGAACAGCGATGTCTGGGGCTTGCCCAGAGCCGGAGTCCCGAGCAGAGCGCTGGTGTCGGCTCTGCTCCCAGACTCTGTGGAATTCCCTGACATCGCTGTCCACATATGAACAGCAATGTCTGGGGCTTCCCCAGAGCCGGAGTCCCGGGCAGAGCGCTGGTGTCGGCTCTGCTCCCGGACTCTGTGGAATTCCCTGACATCGCTGTCCACATATGAACAGCGATGTCTGGGGCTTCCCCAGTGCCGGAGTCCCGGGCAGAGCGCTAGTACAGGCTCTGCTCCGGGACTCTGGGGAAGCCTCTGACATCGCTGTCCATACATCGACAATGTACTCTGGGCAAGCCCCTGACATCACTGGGGCAGCCTCTACAGAGGGCACTGGGGCAGCCTCTACAGAGGGCACTGGGGCAGCCGCTACAGAGGGCACTGGGACAGCCTCTACAGAGGGCACTGGGGCAGCCTCTACAGAGGGCACTGGGGCAGCCTCTACAGAGGGCACTGTGGCAGCCTCTACAGAGGGCACTGTGGCAGCTTCTACAGAGGGCACTGTGGCAGCCTCTACAGAGGGCACTGGCAGCCTCTACAGAGGGCAGTGTGGCAGCTTCTACAGAGGGCACTGTGGCAGCCTCTACAGAGGGCACTGTGGCAGCCTCTACAGAGGGCACTGTGGCAGCCTCTACAGAGGGCACTGTGGCAGCCTCTACAGAGGGCACTGCGGCAGCCTCTACAGAGGGCACTGCGGCAGCCTCTACAGAGGGCACTGCGGCAGCCTCTACAGAGGGCACTGTGGCAGCCTCTACAGAGGGCACTGTGGCAGCCTCTACAGAGGGCACTGTGGCAGCCTCTACAGAGGGCACTGTGGCAGCCTCTACAGAGGGCACTGTGGCAGCCTCTACAGAGGGTACTGTGGCAGCCTCTACAGAGGGCACTGTGGCAGCCTCTACAGAGGGCACTGTGGCGTTATCTACAAGTGGGTGTGTGGCAGTATCTGAAGAGGACACTGGCATTATCTAGGGGTGTGTTGCATTATCTACAGAGGGCACTGTGGCCTTATCTACAGAGGGCACTGTGGCCTTATCTACAGAGGGCACTGTGGCCTTATTTATAGAGGGCACTGTGGCCTTCTCTACAGAGGGCACTGTGGCCTTATCTACAGAGGGCACTGTGGCCTTATCTACAGAGGGCACTGTGGCCTTATCCACAGAGGGCACTGCGGCAGCATCCACAGAGGGCACTGCGGCAACATCCACAGAGGGCACTGCGGCACTATCTAAAAAGGGGCTGCCCAATCTTGACATGTGTGCTAACTGAGCCGCCGGACTGTATTTAGAGACACTTAAACTGGAAAGCTGGATTGTTGAAATAAGCACGTGGAGAAATATCTCAAATTTTAAACCTAGCGCTATTATTATAGTAATGTAGTATTATTATAGAAATGTAGTATTATTATAGTAATGTAGTATTATTATTCTAGTAATATAGTGTTCTAGTAGTTCAAATAACTAATTGATTAACAATAATTTTGTATTGTATCAAATTTGAAAGTAATGCGGTCCGTCAACTTCCCATTTTTTCTATATGCGGCCCACTTACCCGGCCGAGTTTGAGACCCCTGACATAGAAAGTGATTCCTCAGCTTCGAGCAGCTCCTTCTGACTTTTTATAAGGACTTGCTTTATCTGCATTAGTTATCTGCTTATTTTACATTTGCTTTCTAATTTTGGGTGATTCAGAACCATTTACTTTTATCTCAAGTCATGGTCTCAAGTTACAATTTTCATGATACAATTGTCACCCCAGAATAAATTAATATTGCCACTTGAGGGTTGACTGTCCTCTGATCATGGCTTCTAACTGCTCTATCTAGTATTACAATGTGATAAATACAATTTCAACAATGAACCTTAATTACAGCACATAAAATATATTGTAAGTACTGTATATAAAACTCCATGTTTTTGATGCCTTGTTATAATAATTTTTTTTATTTTATCGCTATATTAATGAATATCCATAAACATGTCAACTTGTCTTTTAAAATAAATATTAAGAAAAAGGAGAATTGCACTGCTGGTAATATAGTTGTCAGAGGTGGCTCAGGATTCTGGGCTCTTCTTCAAAAATTATACACAGACCGTAAATTTATAACGTGAAAATCAATGCTGGAATAGCTGCTTATTTTCAATTCTCTCCTAAAATAAAATTAATAAAAGTTAATCGATATATGCATCCAAAAATCGCGCAATTGAAAAATACAACTCGTCCCGCAAAAAACAAGCCCTTATACGGCTATGTCGACGGAATATTTTTTTGGGGGGAATTTTAACATTGTTTATAACTTGGTCAAAAATGATCGTTTTTCAAAATAAAAACCATTGTTGTTATATACATTACAGCGCCGATCAGATTATGTAGGAGACAGGGCACTTATAATCTGGTGACAGAGCCTCTTTAAAGTGGATGTCAAGTAACTATAGGTGATTCTTATGTGCTATAAATTTACTTAGTACTCACTGCTTGACTGTGATCAGATTACACCTTTATTAGGGCAGAGCTGTGAACTTAGCTATAGTGCCTATAGGTAGTCTAAGGTGGTCTAAAACACGCCTCTTACTTCATCATTGGTTCAGGCTGCAGCTCTGTGTGCTCTGATAGGCTGCTGTATGTAAGTTCAAGCCCATCACAAGCTCAGTAGAAGGACCGTGCGTGGAGAGACGATGAGATGATTTCCATTACAGCAAGGACAGATTGATTATAAGATACAGAATACTAAACCATCAGTGAGGAGAAGAAGATTAACAGGTATTGACACACGGACTGAAGGAACTCAGCCTCAGTAATAATTCATCCATAAAATCCAAATAAATATTGTCTAGTTTTTTGTATTTCTAAAACACATCATACTTTTCAATCAGAGGTTCTCGTTCAAGATTTCTGTTGATGGGGTTGATTTATGAGGACAACCCTCATTTATATGCCCTATTAAGGGATACAGCTGTCATAGAAGGGGTCCCTCACTTGGGGACCAGGAGCAAACACTGGAATTTTAGAGGGGGTTTACAAGTGTGTTGGTGCCTTCAAGGAAGACAGCAAACTACCTTCGGTTATACGGACCATGAGATAATTATTTTATGACTTCACATAAGTCTATCCTATGCATTATTCAATGCTGCAATATCTATTGTTTTTAATTTAAAAAAAAGTCCTAAGTTTGTCTATTACATTTGAAAAATTTGACATAAAATACATTTCATTTTTATTATGGGCTTTTACTATCCCCAGATAAATCAATTTCTGCTCCGCAATCTATCTGCATTCAAATATAAAATAAAAGTCTTTCATTTTGATCAATTCATATTATGCCCCAAATATTCACCAAACTCAGCCAAGATCTCAACTACTTTACTCAGAGAATGTTGAGAATCCACCAAGAAGATCGTCACAGTCCGTGGGTATGTGGACCCACTAGGCCGCACCACCGTAGTGGGGAGGCAGCCGGCCAAGCAACAGAGCACCCAATCAATACATGGTCCCGCACAAGGGTGCCTGAATAGTCCAGATAGTGGCCGAGGCATTGGCAAGGATGGAGGTGGGTGCAGCAGGTTGGTTGCACCAGACAACACTGGATGTGGTAGATGACACTGGATGTGGTAGATGACACTGGATGTGGTTTATGACACTGGACAAGGCAGATGACACTGCACATGGCAGAAGGCAGCAGGTGCAGTAGGACACGACTCCAACACTAACAGGTTCAGGAACAAGGACACAGCACGGGATACAGGATACAGGTAGCAGGGCATGGGAAACAACGGGAACAGGATAACACTAAGGGACCATTTGCAAGACTGACATGGGAATACTAACAACGCTCAGGCAATGAGCAAAGGGGCAGGGCCCTTCTTATAGTCCAGAGGAATCATGGGCTAATTGATGATGATGATTCCCATGTGCACCCTATGGGACACAGTGGACTGAAGCGTAAGTGAGTGCTGGCATCTCCTGGGAAGGAGATGTGAGCCAGCGCTCACAGATCCATGGTTGCGGCCGCCGGGGGGTAAATAATCCAGACGGTCCGCGACCATGGACGCTACAAAGATCAACAGATTGTCTGCAAACAAACAGACTTAGATAGACTTTTACTTCTTGCTTTTTCTTAATTTTTATCCCATCTATGAAATTACAACAAAAGGGAAAATAAAAGGGATTTAGGTGCAAAATGGAAAAGATAAAGAGATCGGGAGCACCTCAGCCTTGTCCCTTCATACTTCTGTATTGGAGAAGAAACATTCCTTGTGGTGACTACTTTGGTTGTCTTAAAATGACCTTCCAGAAATTGAAAAGATTTCCCTCAAATCCCATTTTGTCTAAAAGAGCAAATAGCCTGGAGCATCATACATTGTCGAAAGCGTTCTCAGCATCCACCGTAAAAAATCTCTGCTTTTTCTAATACCTTTTTAATCAGATTTGCCTAATCCAGTGCCAAACCTTTTCTTAAGCTTTTTATGATTGTTCTATTTTTTATAAATAATTTTTAGGTCGATGACACTACAGAGGGCATAATATCCACCAATTCTATCCGTAAATATTTTACAAGGAAATTTGGTCCATATGACCCTGAAACTAACACATTATTTTTTCTTTATTTAAATGGGTATTCCGAAACTGTAATATTGATGGCCTATCCTTAGGATAGGCCATTAATATCTGAACGGACTTCCGGCACCACAGCCAATCAGGGGCTATGGCACTCGTTGCAGCCCCTTCATTGTTTACCCAGGCAAAGCAATGTACAGGGTGGGCCATTTATATGGATACACCTAAATAAAATGGGAATGGTTGGTGATATTAACTTCCTGTTTGTGGCACATTAGTATATGGAAGGGGGGAAACTTTTCAAGCTGGGTGTTGACCATGTCGGCCATTTTGAAGTCGGCCATTTTGTATCCAACTTTAGTTTTTTCAATGGGAAGAGGGTCATGTGACACATCAAACTTATCGAGAATTTCACAAGAAAAACAATGGTGTGCTTGGTTTTAACGTTACTTTATTCTTTCATGAGTTATTTACAAGTTTCTGACCACTTATAAAATGTGTTCAAAGTGCTGCCCATTGTGTTGGATTGTCAATGCAACCCTCTTCTCCCACTCTTCACACACTGATAGCAACACCGCAGAAGAAATGCTAACACAGACTTCCAGTATCCATAGTTTCAGTTGCTGCACATCTCGTATCTTCACAGCATAGACAATTGCCTTCAGATGACCCCAAAGATAAAAGTCTTGCTGGAAAAACTCAGGGAACGTGCCAGCTTCAGTGCATAAAGGGGGAAACACATCATCATGTAGCAATTTCAGATATCCCGTGGCCTTGAGGTTTCCATTGATGAAGAATGGCCCCACTATCTTTGTACCCCATATACCACACCATACCATCAGTTTTTGTGTTCCAACAGTCTTGGAGGGATCTATCCAATGTGGGTTAGTGTCAGACCAATAGCGGTGGTTTTGTTTGTTAACTTCACCATTCACATAAAAGTTTGCCTCATCACTGAACAAAATGTTCTGTGTAAACTGAGGGTCCTGTTCCAATTTTTGTTTTGCCCATTCTGCAAATTCAGTGCGCCGATCTGGGTCATCCTCGTTGAGATGCTGCAGCAGCTGGAGTTTGTAAGGGTGCCATTTGTGAGTAGCTAATATCCGCCGAAGGGATGTTCGACTGATGCCAATCTCCAGTGACATGCGGCGAGTGCTACGCTGTGGGCTCTTGCTGAATGAAGCTAGGACAGCCACTGATGTTTCTTCATTAGTGACAGTTTTCATGCGTCCACATTTGGGCAAATCCAACACTGAACCAGTTTCACGAAACTTGGCAAGCAGTTTGCAAACTGTAGCATGGGAGATGGGTGGTCTCGTAGGGTGTCTTGCATTGAAATCTGCTGCAATGACCCGGGTACTGCGTTCACCAGACATCAACACAATTTCTATCCGCTCCTCACGTGTTAACCTCTGCGACATGTCAATGGCTGTAAACAAAGAGAAGCTTGTAAATATCTCATGAAAGAATAAAGTAATGTTAAAACCAAGCACACCATTGTTTTTCTTATGAAATTCTCGATAAGTTTGATGTGTCACATGACCCTCTTCCCATTGAAAAAACTAAAGTTGGATACAAATTGTCCGACTTCAAAATGGCCGCCATGGTCAACACACAGCTTGAAAAGTTTCCCCCCTCCCATATACTAATGTGCCACAAACAGGAAGTTAATATCACCAACCATTCCCATTTTATTTAGGTGTATCCATATAAATGGCCCACCCTGTACATTTGGTTGTGACTGTGTAGGTACTTACAGAACCAAATGTATGGCGCTATGCCTGAGTAAACAAAAAAGAGGATCACCGCAGCCCCCACCAATCAGATATTGATGACCGATCCTAAGAATAGGCCATCAATATTATAGTCCTGAAAATGTACCATTATGGGTACACTCAACCTTTCCTGTTGATCATCCATTGGCCAGGGGATTTATATGTTTCTCCTCTCCATAAAAATGTATTTCCTCAGAACAATATAATGAAGATAAACGCATAAAAAAAATATAATTGATGTTCTTATAATTGTTACATGTTCCCAGATTAATCCTGAATAGAATGAGTATGGCTATTGTTTTCCTCCCCTTTACTAAGATTGATAGCATTTTACCTAACTCCTGGGTTTGCTTATTAGGGTCGATTTTTTTTCTATTTTGCATATGCTTCCTTATACTTTTTACTTGACTGTTAATATCTTTTTTTTAATTGTCCTTTGATAATTTTTTACATAGGACATAATATTTTCTTGTAGAATTGCTATCGCTGTTTCCCAGAACAATTTCGGATTCGTTGCATCATTATCCTTGGCAAACTCTTGCCCCCAATAGGGAAGTGATCTGATGTCTTATCCAAAATAATTGATTGTGATATTGAGTCTTTTACATTTTTTGTCACCATTAAATAATCCAACCGAGACAATGAACCATGCACTGCTGAATAAAAAGTGTAATCTCTGTCACCAGGGTGCATTATTTTTAATGGATTCCATGTGGCTGTAATCCTTAAAGGGTTTGTCACATCAGGATACTCCTTGTAAATGTGTCCTATTCAGGCATTTAGAGGTCTTCGAGCCAGCATGCATTACATGGACGACCATTCATTGAAATAACCGTCATGTAATAATAAATTTCCCCTGCAGTGGCCGCTGCTTCCCTCGGCAATAAAAGTTGATCGACAGTGGTGAGAGAAGGTAGACCCAAGGCGATCAATTCTTTTTGCCGAGGGAAGCAGCGGCCACTGCAGGGGAAATTTATTATTACATGATGGTTATTTCAAAAATTATCTGCACTCCAGTTATATTAAAACTTATGTTGGCCGCACTATCTTATCAGCGCTTTCCATACGAGGTCACTGTCTCTCCAGTCCCTCCTGTGCAGGTTTGAACGTGTTACGTCTGTTTATTTGAGACTGCGGTGCGAGAAACTATGGTTGTACCACTTGTGATTTGCACAAAAGAAGAGCAGCGTGCATTTAATTGTTTTTTGTAGTCTAAGGGTGTGTCTGGTGCCAATATTTATCGAAGACTTTGTACACACTATGGAGAAAGAGTTTTGCTGCGAAGAAGTGTGTATGAATGGATAGAGAAGTTCAAGGAAGGTCGCACAATTGTCAGCCATGAAGAAGGAGCCGGATACCTGGCTTGATGACAACATTGAGCGTGCACGTGAACTGATTCTATTGGATAGACCAGTATCAGTGGATTATGTGGCAAATCATGAAAGAAGCCCTACGAGGATGAAGATTCACGTCTGATGAAGAGGTAAAGACAGCGGTGCATTCATAGTTCGCAGCTCAGCCTAAAACATTTTTTTAATGTGGGAATACGAAAGCTTGTTGACAGATGGACAAAGTATATTGAAAAGCCGGGAGATTATGTCCAAAAATTATGTATTTGTCTTTTCTGAAAGCTGATTATAATAAATTCTACAGCCAGAGTGCGGATAATTTTTGACCCTCGTATTTATATATAGTCATCATTTCCAGAACAGGAGACCCGTCCCCTCCCCAGGGCTCTTTTGCCCACCCCACTCCTCTGCCCTTATTTCTCCTATCATGTTAGCTTCCAATAGTAGCGTACAAATACGGTAGCATGTCTTTAAAGAGGCTCTGTCACCAGTTTATCACGTCCCTATCTCCTACCTAATCTAATAAACGCTTTGGTGAAAAACTTTTATTATTGACCAAGTTATGAAAATGTTTTGATTTATGCAAATTTTTTCTAACTGCCCAACTGGGCGTTTTTTTTCTATTCACCAAGTGGGCGTTGTATAGAAAAGTGTATGACGCTGACCAATCAGCGTCATACACTTCTCTTCATTCCAGCCCAGCTTGATTCACAGCACGATCTCGCGAGATCACACTGTGACCTCACTTCCTCCTGCGGGTCCTTCACCGGAGCTATGGAAGACTGAACAGACATCGCCTCCAGCCACTGCAAATTCGGATAAACGTTCTGGCACAGCTGGAGGTGATGTCTGTTCAGTCTTCCATCGCTCCGGTGAAGGACCTATGGGAGGAAGTTACGTCACAGCGTGATCTCACGAGATCACGCTGTGCTGTGAATCAAGCTGGGCTGGAATGAAGAGAAGTGTATGATGCTGATTGGTCAGCGTCACACACTTTTCTATACAACGCCCACTTGATGAATAGAAAAAAAATGCCCAGTTGAAACTGGTGACAGAGCCTCGTCAACCACATCCCCTGACCCTCAAATTTTGAAGATAAGGGAAATTTATTACATGAATTTTCAGTCCTACTGTATTTCTTCTGGGGCCTCCTAATAGATTCGTAGATAATTAAGGGGGCATTGTGGGCAGCGGAGGAAATTAACACTAAAAATAATTCAAGACCAGGAGCCCTCCTATTTAGTCTGCTAAGTAGAAAAATTACAGCAGCCATTTTAATGCAACTTTGGAGATATAATTTAGTCGGAGAGTCACGCAGGCTTCATAGAAAGGCATAGCCCCTGCTCCCTCCTCCCTCTCCCACCTTCTCTATTTGTGGCTCCTAATACACTAATTCAGTGTTTGGGGTGTGAAAATCTTAAAATATCAAAGAAAAATCAACGCATGCCTCCCAGCATTTCAATCCTTATTCACGGGACATATTTTGGCCCTGCCCCCAATCTGTACAGGAACACCCATAAAACCTTCCAAAACTTTGGGGAAATTAGTATAAGATATTCCTCTTTTAGGTTTATTTCATGGAACAATCGGACAAAAAACGAAATGGTTGGTAAATATTATCAACCATGAACAGAGGTGTAACATGAAACACTTGGGCATCGGACATTAAATTTTATAGCAAGAATTGGCAAGAAAAATAAAAAGTAAACTAAAATACAAGTGGAAAGGTAAAAAAGGATAAACAACAGGGAAGGTAGCATTAGCCATTACACATATTTCTACAGAATGATTATGTACCATATGTAATTTAAAACATCCATAAAAAGAGTTATAAATAATCTGCACATTACCATTCCTTGGGATATTTTTGCCCCCCCCGCAGTCTACTATGCACAGAAAAGGTCCAAATGACTCTCTTGTGGTGCCCGGCCACATTTCGAGAACAATTTAATAAAGTGGATCTATAAAAGGAATCGGAAATCTTTTTGCAATGCTCACGTCTATATATATATATATATATATATATATATATATATATATATGGATAATTTCTTATCGTTTTTTTTCACAGCTGTTTATATTGTATGATTTACTTAGGTATTAGATATCCACCCAAATGTAAATGTATCCATATATTAGTACATCAGAGGTTACAATAGCAGTCAGAGTTTGGTCATTTTTGGAATTTTCCATTCAGTTGTGGTGGCCATATTGGTTGTGATTACTGAATTGCTTATCAGCTATTACTGGCATAATTGTATTATTGTGTAAGGTCAGGACCATATATATTTTCTCCAAGAACAGGAGAAACAGAAGATAGAAAGAAAACATTTGCTTTGGATTTGTTTCTGTTTTTGCCAAGAAATATACAGTCCTTATATTGTCCGTGTCCATATTTAGTTCTGTATTTCCATACAGGCAGTCTATAATAGTTTTATAACAATATTGTATTGCTCCGATGCATCTAAAACAAAAAAATAAAGCAACATTAATACTTTAAGAAAGTTTAAAACTATCCTACTGTTTTATGTTCTATATTAGTTCCAATATAGATCTGTTTGTCTCCATGGTTACAGACTACAAACAAACCCTGTGTGTAGTCTGATCCTGCAGTCATATGTTACTCCATTCCCTCAGGCCTCTCTTCTTGCTATATACAGATAATAGAAGTCATATAATGTACAAACAAAATAGAAAAGTCAACAAAGGGTCTACAAGGAGACTTTTTGTGAAACACGTGTCCGTTTCTCTGCCTAAACCAGGATGATGAGGCGGCCAACATTCAAAGCCCAAATCATTGGATATGTTAAGTTCCAGCACTGTGGTGCTCAGCAACGGCCTCAAACTGTCTGGAAAACCCCTCTTAAGTCCCCATGCACATGACCGTACTTCACGTCCCTATTTACGGAATCCTTAATTACGGAAGAAATTGCAGACCCATTCATTTCTATAGACCACGGACATCTTTCTGTATATTTACAGGGCCGTGTAAAGGATCAGCAAAATATAGAAAATGTCCTATTCTTGTCTGCATTTGCAGCACGGACTCGCCCATAGAAGTCTCTGGGCACTTCCACAGTTGCAGACGGCTAAGGATGTGTATCCGGATTAGCGGACAGTAAAACTCCTTACGGCCATGTGCATGAGGTCTTAGATGCAAATTAAATCCAACTAATGGGACAGTTCTGTGAAAAATTTAGCTGTTGGCAGGAATCTAAGAGAAAAGTGTACAGAGCCAAACTCAAGTACATATTGTATTGTACTGAATGTATTTCTCAGAAAGTGCTCATTCTCCTTGTGGAGATGTAGGCCGGAGTCTCTATGCACCCTGGGAAAATAAGTATGCAAAATAGCTTTCTTCTAGAAGGAAGAAAACAGTCTCTCTAGTGCCACCTATAGGTAGCTACCCTGTCAATGCCCAACACTTTATAGAGCATTGAAACATGACTTGGATTATCAGTGAAACCAAGGACACCCAACTGTAGACATGACTGTTTTGGAGTAGTTGCTCCTCATGAGTACAGAGTAGGGTTCTGGATGACTGTGTGAGATGCTTTATGTACGCACTCTCGAAAGGCACTAATTCTAATTTACATGCAAAAAGGATATGGAAGCAATACCTGTAACATGTATGGAAAATGGTAAGTAAATGTGACCGTTGTTGTATTTTTGTATTTGGATTGGTTAAAAATATTTGACATCTTTTCTAGTAGATTATTGAAACCTTTCCGAGTTCAGAATGGAAAATTGAAAAGTTCTTGAAAATAACTTTTTCTTTTCGGCAGAATGTACAAGCGCAAGCTGTTTCCATAAAGAGGAGGAAAACGTTGATTGCACTCAAGGCTAAACGCAATTCATTATCATAAACCTCCACAACTTATACGCAGCGAGTGCTGTGGCCTCTTTATAATGAAAAGTAAAGAATAAAAAGAATATAATCGTAGCTTCAATCCTCACTGGCCGACAACAAGGAAAACAGAATATTTCTCACTGTTCTTGTAAATTGTATCGCATATCTATCTATCTATCATCTATCTATCTATCTATCTATCTATCTATCTATCTATCTATCTATCTATCTATCTATCTATCTATCTATCTATCTATCTATCTATCTATCTATCTCTATATCTATATCTATCTATCTATCTATCTATCTATCTATCTATCTATCTATCTATCTATCTATCTATCTATCTATCTATCTATCTATCTATCTATCTATCTATCTATCTATCTATCATCTATCTATCTATCTATCTATCTATCTCATATCTACCGGTATCTATCTCATATCTATCTATCTATCTATCTATCTATCTATCTATCTATCTATCTATCTATCTATCTATCTATCTATCTATCTCATATCTATCTATCTATCTATCTATCTATCTATCTATCTATCTATCTATCTATCTATCTATCTATCTATCTATCTATCTATCTATCTATCTATCTATCTATCTATCTCATATCTATCTATCTATCTATCTATCTATCTATCTATCTATCTATCTATCTATCTATCTATCTATCTATCTATCTATCTATCTATCTATCTATCTATATCTATATCTATATCTATCTATCTATCTATCTATCTATCTATCTATCTATCTATCTATCTATCTATCTATCTTCTATCTCATATCTATCTATCTATCTATCTATCTATCTATCTATCTATCTATCTATCTATCTATCTATCATCTATCTATCTATCTATCTATCTATCTATCTATCTATCTATCTATCTATCTCTCTCTCTCTCTCTCTCTCTATCTATCTATCTATCTATCTATCTATCTATCTCTATCTATCTATCTATCTATCTATCTATCTATCTATCTATCTATCTATCTATCTATCTATCTATCTATCTATCTATCTATCTACCTCATATCTATCTATCTATCTATCTATCTATCTATCTATCTATCTATCTATCTATCTATCTATCTATCTATCTATCTATCTATCTATCTATCTATCTATCTATCATCTATCTCATATCTATCTATCTATCTATCTATCTATCTATCTATCTATCTATCTATCTATCTATCTATCTATCTATCTATCTATCTATCTATCTTGTTTCGCTACTAGAAGTTACTATTTATATAGGTAGTGTATAAACTTCTCATCTTGGGAACCTCACATTCCAGGAAAACAGGGATTCCGTAATTACTGTAGTTTGGCAATCCTATCCAGCCAAGAAGAAGAGGACACTCATAAATGTGGCTCTCACATTTGAAATCACTTAGAGGGGGGCACCAGCGCCACCTCCTCCTGCACTATAATTGTACCTGTGTCTATAGAACACAGGTACAATTAGAAGCAATGAATGGCCGGGTAGGTTTCGTGCCCGGCTATTCTGCTCTTTTGTACCAGTGAAACTTCCGTCGATGAAAGGCTCTGACTGACTGACAGGGAAAGTCATTCTGCCCAGCCAATCAGCGCCTTTCATAGACGCTTCGTTCAACCCCCAGGAGACCTGCGCAGAAGAGAGCAGATCTCCATTGCTGCCGGCCGGCGTGGGAGCGGGATTAAGGTGAGTTTAAATAGTTTATTTTATTGTAATAAAAAGTGTGTGGCAATATCTACAAGGGGGCTTTATCTACTGGGGGGATTTATCTACAAGGGGGGCTTTATCTACGGGGGGACTTTATCTACAGGGGGGCTATATACTGGGGTGGGCTATCTATGGAGCACCATATACAGGGGTGGGCTATATTTACAGGGGGGTATCTATGGAGCACTATATACAGGGGTGGGCTATATCTACAGGGGGGCTATATAAAGGGGTGGGCTATCTGTGGAGCACAATATACAGGGGTGGCCTATATCTAAAGGGGGGCTATATACAGGGGTGGGCTATCTGTGGAGCACTATATACAGGGGTGGACTATATGTGGAGCACTATATACAGGGGTGGACTATATGTGGAGCACTATATACAGGGGTGGACTATATCTACAGGGGGCTATATACAGGGGTGGGCTATATCTATAGTGGGGCTATATACAGGAGTGGGCTATCTGTGGAGCACTATAGGTGTAGCTTTTTGTGGGACACTATATACAGGGGGCTCTATGGGGGGCACTATCTACAGGGGGCACAGTGTGTGTGTGGGACACGGTGTATGGTGCTATTATAATTAGAGGTGCAGTGTATGGCGCTATTATATTTAGGGGCGTAGTGTGTGGTATAATGAGAACTTTGTCTTTATTTATAGGTGTAGAAATTTTGGAAAAGTGAGAAGCTGAAGACATCTGAGCGGTAAACTGCAGAAATGGTCTGTGACCGGGAGAAGTCGTCATAGAGGTCTGGACCGGATGGACAAAAAGAACTAGAATCTGAGACGTCACCGGTGAGCCACATAAGGTAAATGTTTATTCTGCCTCTAATCAGTAATGTAGTCACTGTATGATCTGCAGGGAGATGATGGGTGGTATGATTATGATATGATTTTTTTTTTTGTGAAACAGCATCTCCCAGCATATCCTTATCATTGTTCGGGCCATGCTGGGAGCTGTAGTTTTACGTCGTACATACCTATACAGCAGGGATTGCACTAAATTGAGCTGTATTTGTGCTGGTGTTGTATTTATGTACTGAGCTTGGTTCTGGTGCTGTATTTATGTAATGAGCTTTTTTCTGGTGCTGTATATATGTACTGAGCTTGGTTCTGGTGTTGTGTATAGAACTATATTGCTTGTAAAATGTACAAATATTTTTATGCTCGAGTTACATAAAAAGAAATGTGGAAAAGAAATGACACGTCATTGATTGGTAGAGAAAACAAACACGTCGAGGGGGAAGGCGATGTCGGGAAAGAGGTTGGGGGGGGGGGTGTCAAGCTGTATCTTTGCCCCGGGTACTGGAGAACCTAGCTACGCCTCTGCATAAGGGATGCATGGACTTGGCTATTTCCATAGCTCCTATAGACATCAGTGGAGAGGGCTCTGCATCTCCTATATGTGGCTGCTATAAGGGGTTAAGCTGCCCAGGTTCCAGAGGTGAGTTGGGGTCCTCTCACCAATCTTAATCCAGACCGGAAGGTACCGCACAGGGCAATTTAATGTGATATAGGGGTTGGGTGGGAAGATGGGATTATCTGTAGTTATAACAGAATTTTGAGTTTTCAGTGGAGTTTAGCACCTGTATAATAAGTGTCATTTGGAAAGAATATAATGTTAGGATTCTATAGTACTATTATGTGGTTTAAGAAGAAAAAAATCAAAAGTATGGCATTTGTATCACTGACTATTCAATTAAATGGTGTAGCCGTCAAGCGCAGTGTCTAACAAGAAAAGTCAGACTAGTTATCTGCAGCTCCAGATCAAGTGGGAAATTTAGTTGTAGAGTGTAATTTACTGCTCTCTCCAGTAGCAAGAAGCCAACCATTGAAATGTTACCGCGATTGCTTCCTTTGACCCTTTTTAAAGAGATTATAGCTTTCAGCATTTCAAGTGCCCTTATCAAGCAGATTCAGAAATACTTTAGGGAACGCATTACTCTATGGGGGCAGCGATGGAGTGACAGGGATAAAACGGTCGGAAGAAATATTGATTAGAGTTCTGCAACTTTTTATTATATTATATAAATGGTCATTTTTCAGGCTAAAATCGTTAAAAGGACTGTCTGAAATTAGAAAAAAAAGGACCTTCTTTTTTCCCAAAAATAGTGCCACTCTTGTCCATGGGCTATGTGTGTTATTGCAGCTCAGTCCTATTCACCTTAATGGAGCTCAGGTGCAATACCAGAGACAGCCTACAGACAAGAGTGGTGCTGTTTCTTAAAAAAAATACAACAAAGCTACTTAGACTGACTTTTTTTTACTGTGCCATTCTATTGTACTGCAGCCCTCCCCTAGCTAGGCAGGATCTATGGCTATTATACAGAAATACTGTGAGAATTACATAGGTACAGTATATCGGTAAGAAAGAGAGTGCTGGGAGATATTAAACTGTTAGGCCTCCTGCAGACGGCCGTAATCCCGGTCCCTGAGTACGGCTACGGCCGACCATGGACAGCTGCGGACGGTCACCCGCATTTGCGGGTTGTGCTCCCATTATAAAGTGTCCGTAAAATAAAAAAAAATAGGACATGTCCTATTTCTTGAGGAGCCTTTCTATGGCCCGGACACCTTCCCATATATATACGGGAAGGTGTCCGTGGGCAATAGAAATGAATGGGTCCGTACTGTGATCCACAATTACGGTCCATAATTGCAGATCAAAATTACGGCCGTGTGCATGGAGCCTTACGGCTCAAGATGTGAAATCTATAGTAGCACATAAAGTTGGTACAGGCTAAAAAGAGGAGTAAAGGCATGCTTCAGTAATCACTAGGGAACCCTCTGAGAAAGTGTAGAACTTTGATGCAAAGGTTGTAGCCTCCAAAAAAGCTTGCAAGGGTGGTAGCTGGTCCTGACAGTAGCGTCAGGCAATGATGGAGAGTAGTCAGACAGGTCAATCTAATACTACATGGAGCAGAATTGGAGCAAGTTCTTGAAGGTCACAGAACAGTCAAGGTCATGGGTGAGCAATCCAAGCTTCAATATAGGCACATGGTACAAAAGGCTTGTGGAAATCTAAATATAGGTGGTTTATAATATGTTGGTCTGCCAATTATATCATACCACTTGCCATACTCAAGAGAATAGTCAGAATCAAAATGCCCATTTAAATAGAGCACCACCAGTATGGGTTCATCTGTCATCACTAGTTTCCTTTGACGGCCTTGCCAAGGGAAACAGATGCTGCCCCAATTTTTTGGGATAGGCAACATATTTCTAAACATGGTTCTATATACAGTACTAGGAAACATCAGCCAAAAATCTGAAGTATTAGATATTGTAGCAAAGTGAAATAATGACATTTCTTTCTACAGGTTCCTATGGGAAAGTTTAAACCAAATTCTTATGCAGTGCTCTTTGCATATTGCACAATTTTTTATCTTCGTCTGACACTAGTGCCTCCCAGAATGCTTGCAACAGAGATGCCCACATACAGTGCCAGACATACCCTTATAAAGTGCAATAGGTATCCCCATACAGGGCCAGAGACAGGGGCGGACATACCATTGGTGCAACCTGTGCAGCTGTACATGGCCCCAGTAGGTACCGTAAGAGGGCCCACTATTACCTTAAAAAAAACTGTCTTCTGTCTGTTAGAGTGCATGTAAATGCATGCGATGATGAATTTTATTGCTTACAATTACTGATCGTTTGATAGGGAGACATAAGGAGGTGATCGATAATTACATTTTGTAGAATAAGAGGCCCATATACTAATCTTGCACAGGGGCCCTCAGCTGTCTGTGTCCGCTCCTGGCCAGAGATACCTCATTACTCTCACAACTATAGGATATGTAGACCCACTAGGACACTTCACCAAAGCGGAGTAGCAGCTGGCCAAACAATAATCAATAACAGTCTTTAGGACAAGAGTACCTGGAGAGATGATTTGGCAGACACTCGGCATAGCAGGCACGTGGCATAGCAGACATGTGGCAGAGATGACACTTAACACTGATGACACTGGGCACAGATGACACTTGGCACAGATGACACTTGACTTCGCACTGGAACAAACACAATTACAGGATACGGGATACAGGATACAACTAAGGGACCATTTGCAATAACGAACATTGGCAGACACAACAATGCTCAGGCAAGGAGGAAGAGGGCAGAGTCCTTTTTAGACAGGGGGTGAGTTGGGATTGGATAGGGAGCTTAATTCTGTTGTGTGCACTGGCCGCAGGTGTCAGTGATGGTCAGTGATGTCAGAGGGACACAAGGAGTCCCAGGCAGAGTGCTAGCGGCTCTGCTCCGGGACTCCGTCTCTGGGGAAGCCCCTGACATCACTGTCCATATACGGACAGTGATGTCAGAGTGAGAGAAGGAGTCCCAGGCAGAGCGCCAGCGATACTACTCCAGGACTCCATCTCTGGGGAAGCCCCTGACATCACTTTCCATATATGGACAGTGATGTCAGAGGGAGAGGAGTCCCAGGCAGAGCAGTACAAGTGGCTCTGCTCCGTGACTCCGTCTCTGCGGAAGCCCCTGACATCACTGTCCATATATGGACAGTGATGTCAGGAGGAGAGAATGAGTCCCAGGTAGAGCGCTAGCGATCCTGCTCCAGGACTCCATCAATGGGAAAGCCCCTGAGAAGGAGTCCCAGGCAGAGCAGTACAAGCAGCTCTGCTTCGTGACTCCGTCTCTGGGGAAGCCCCTGACATCACTTTCCATATATGGACAGTGATGTCAGAGGGAGAGAAGGAGTCCCAGGCAGAGCGCCACAAGCGGCTCTGCTCCGGCACTCCGTCTCTGCGGAAGCCCCTGACATCACTTTCCATATATGGACAGTGATGTCAGGAGGAGAGAAGGAGTCCCGGGAAGAGCGCAACAAGAGGCTCTGCTCCGGGAATCCGTCTCTGGGGAAGCCCCTGACATCACTGTTTATATATGGACAGTGATGTCAGGAGGAGAGAAGGAGTCCCAGCCAGAGTGCTAGTAGTGCTCTGCCCGGGACTATGGACAATGGGGTTGCCCCTGACAACACTGTCCATACAAGTCAGCTCCAAAAAACTCTGTGTAAACTGACGCTAAGAAAGATCACTGTCACTTGCTTATAATTATTATTGTTATTATTATTATTATTATTATTATTACTATTATCATTTCTATATTCATGCCATAAATCTGCTGTTTTGTGTATTTATAAGAAAAAAAAATATGTTTACCGTCCCTTTAATTAATAAGAGGCCTCCAACATGCTGGCCAAAAATTCTAGATACTTTACCACCGGAATAAATGTAATATATGTTTTATAATTTATTTGTTACATTTGTAACTTGAGTATTAAATGATGACAAATTCCTAATAAATATTCAACAAAACGGAAGCAATAAAGAACAACAATCGAATGAGATATGTTTCCCCCTGAATTGTTAGTGCTTGTATCTGTATCATTAACAATCTCAAACCATTATACATGACAACTATGAGGTGGAAACCACAGTAAAATCATTTCCGTGACATTCGCATATTGCCATGTCAATGCATAATGCCAGAAACATTGCTTTAAAAAAAATGTCTGCCGAGGGATTTACAATGTAACATTAAAGGATACGAGTTGAAGATTAAATTGGACAAGTGTTGAGAAATAACGTTTTCGACATATAGACTTCTATTTCTATCCGGATACAAATGGCAACATTTAATAGAATTAGCAGCAGATGTAAAGAACCTTTGAGAAGAAGACGCTTTTTGCAAAGTGGACTCGATTTTTTATATATATATATCTAAAAACCCGGCTGAATTCCTAATTATACAACTGTCAAGTGCCGTTCGTTTCCTTATCTGATAGAATATACAATTTACACGTGACATTTTGTCTTTACTTCAATTCATTCTATAGTTAAACACCACAGTGTAAAGCTACAAAGAACTCAGGCTTCGTTCACATCTGCGTCGGGGTTCAGTCCATGGGTTACGTCAGACCTTTCCGTCAGGGGCACCCATGAACGGAAACCAAGTGGAAACTGTAGCTTTCCGTTTGCACTATTAGGCTATGTTCACACGCTAAAGAAAAAAACGGTTGTAAAATATGGATCTGTTTTCAAAGGAAAACAGCCTCTGATTTTCAGCCGTTTTTTATGCATCAAACGTTTTTTGATGCGTTTTTTACGGACATTTTTGGAGCTGTTTTTCTATTGAGTCAATGAAAAACGGCTCCAAAAACAGCTCAAGAAGTGACATGCACTTTTTTACAGGGTGTTTTTTTACGCGCCATTTTTTCAAACAGCCGTGTAAAAAAAAAACGCCCCAACGAAATGCAGTTTTTCCCATTGAAATCAATGGGCAGAGGTTTGGAGGCGTTCAGCTTACATATTTTCAGCCATTTTTCGGGGGGCGTTTACGGCCCGAAAAATGGCTGAAAATATGCCGTGTGAACATACCTTTATTGATTTCAATGGTAATGCTTCTGTTACTAATGGTTTCCATTTGTCTCCATTCCGTAAGGTTTCCGTTTTTTTAACGGAATCAATAGCGCAGTTGACTATGCTATCGACTGCCGAAAAAACGGAAACCTTACGGAACATAGACAAACGGAAACAATTATAGCATTACCGTTGAGATCAATGGTAATACAAATGGAAAGCTAAGGTTTCCGTTCATGGGTTCCCCTGATGGAAAGGTCTGACAGAACCCGTGAACGGAACCCCGACGCAGATGTGAACGAAAGTTTAAAGGTGTTTTCCAAGATTAGAAAAAAAAAATCTGCTTTCTTCCAGAAACAGCACCACACCTGTCTATGGGTTGTGTCTGGTATTGCAGCTTAGCTCCATTAAAGTGAATGGGGCTAAGCTGCAATACCACATACAACATGTGGAAAGATGTGCCACCGTTTTTGGAAGAAAACAGCCATGTTTTTCTATTCTTGGATAACCTCTTAAAGTAAACCGACTGCTACATTTTTTTTAAAAAGTAGACATACATGAGGGTTTCTGAATGGTGTTTTCCAGGTCTCTAATAATAATGGCCTATTAAAAGTTCTGGACACCTTTGCTCTGATTTTTTTTTAAATTGTTAATTTTCTTCCTAAATACAAAATTGAGCAACTTTCTAAATAATCTTTATGAAAAAAAAGAGTCTATATACATAGCTGGCTGTGCTGCTGCTTCTGACATAGATCCGACAGCGCACTGCTCCTGACTGTGTCGGCTCTCTCTGCTCTCCCCCTCCCTTCTCAGTATCCAAGATAGCAGCAGATAGGGGGAGTAGGATGTGCATGCTGGGTCATCAATATCAGTTCTGTAGGGGTCTGACATACAACTCCCCCCGGGAGATCAACTGACTAAAGGGGCTGCTCTCCAGTGAGCGCCACATCCCCTTAATTATTTACCAAGCACAGCGCTGTACATCTGGTACAGAAGGTCTTTTGGCTGGTGCTGCAGCTCACTGAAGCTCAGTCCCATTCAAGTGAAAGGGACTGAGCTACATACAAAACTAGCAATAGCCACTATTAAAGTGTAACTAAACGTTCAACAAACTTGTGACATGTCATAGTGACATGTCAAAAGTTTGGATTGGTGGAGGTCCGAGCACTGAGACCCCCACCGATCGCTAAAACGAAGCGGCAGGAGTGCTCGTGTGAGCCGCTACGTTTCTGTTCGGCTTTTTCCGTAAAGCCGATGTATCGGATTACCGGCTCATAGACTTTCTATTGGGTCCGTTCTCCGCTACAATGATTTCCGGAGAAAGCCAAACAGAAACGAAGTGGCTGAGCGCTCACCCGAGCACTTCTGCCGCTTTATTTTAGGGATTGGTGGGGTTCTTTGTGCTCGGACCCCCACCAGTCAAAACTTCTGATATTTCACTATGACATGTCACAAGTTTGTTGAACGTTTAGGTAACCTTTAAATGTATGTCTCTCTCTGCCTGGTACACAATGAAAAGGATGCAGTTCCTTCAGTTAGTGGGGTGGGATTCAGATCTCCACCGATCTGATATTGATGGCCCATTTTAAAGGGCATGTCTCACGAAGACAACCCCTGTCCATATGCCCTATATGCCCCCCTCTCGAGACCTTGCTTTATGAGCCAGAACATAGAGCCATCCTATATGAGCAGCTCCTGTTCTGACGAACTTCTGCCTCCATGTAGTGCATGGACGGCCATTCATCCGAATAGCTGCAATGTAATACTAAATTTCCCCTGCAGCATCCACTGTAGGGGAAATGCCATGTTAGCCACCGATTCCCCTGTGAAAATCAGATATTTATCAAGGGTGCCAAGAGCGGGACTAAGAGCAATCAGCTGATTGCCCTGACGGCCACATCATTTTGAGGGTAATTGATTATTAATTTAATCCAAAAACCCATTTAAGGCTTAGTTTCTTTAGTACAGAGCACCGTTCCCCTATTCCACCACATACAATCTCAGCTGCTTGTAGTCGCCACTAGGCGGAGATCGATATACAGCTGTATAGGGCTTCTACCGACACATAAAAATCAACACCCTAATGATGGCAACAGCCATCCAATAATTTTGCCAAAGTCAGGAGTGGATTATTAAGGAAAGAAAAGTATAACGGAAAGACTGACTCCTCCTATCTGCTAAACACCAGAGGTTCTGGCTGCAGATTCGGCCACTAGGGGCAGAAAGGAACAATGTGTATGTTCCTGCCCACTATATCAGAACTAGGTTTGCTTTCTTGATGTATGGATATGTGATGCAATATAAATACCTTCTGTTTCAAGAAGAACTTATGCTTCAACTTAAAGGGGAATTTTATCAAATTAAAGACGTAGAAAATAAAAAAATTCAATTTACTTACCTTATTGATTCTGATCTAATCCTCTGCTCATTCTCCCCTGTTGCCAATTACGTGACGTCCACAGTGCTGACACATCAGGTGACCATGGCGCCACACATTGTTGCTTTCTTATAATTTTTTTCCTTTTTTTTTGGAATGGTAGGTGCCCTTTAAATAAATAGAATTAAATACAAATACAACTGAAAGAGAAAAAAAAGAGCTTTCCCTATAAAAAAAAGTACGTAATCGATGTATGTTTTTGTTTAATTCCCGCGATGCCTGTTTGTAGAAAGCATTGATTTTACCAGTTAACCAACTGATTTAACATAATTAGTCAGCGAGGCTCAACAACAAATGGTTAATTAAGTAACAAGACGCTGTTTCCTCCAATTTAGTCCCGGGAGTGCAATTAACGATTTGAACATTTTTACGGCGTCTTAAATTAGCGGACGTGATTACAGTACAAAGTCTTACCCGTAGTGAACGCGCTCATCCGACAGGAGCAGGAAGTATTAAGTCATGAAAATTGTAGTTATAATATTTACTTACATATTTGCGCATTTTATTCGATTTTATACGACTTTACGTACATTGTTAATATTTCTCTATATCACGGACTATTCTTCATGCAGAGTGTTTGGAATTTGTACATATTTCTCATAAACCTACGCAGCTTATCCGACCTAGAACTCGCAGAAAATTCTGTCCGAAAAAGCGCACCACATTGTAAGTGCAGTATTTCGGGCGGAATTTCCGCTACGGAAAGCAGCGCTAGAAAAAAAAAAAACAGTCATACTTACCCCGGCCGTAACCTGCAGCCCGGCCTCCTGGGATGTCATTTCATCCCATGTGACCGCTGCAGTCTGTCTTTGGCTGCAGTAGTCACATGGTATGAGGTGTCATCGGTGGAGGTCGGGCTGGACGCAAGAGGTATGAGATTATTTTTTTCTTCAGAGTTGCGATTTTTGCGGCGGAATCACCAATCTTTGGCCGCAAAAATCTCAACATCTGCAATTTATTGCGAGTTTTACCTCCCCATTGAATTAAATGGGGAAAACCCACAACTGAGAAGCAGCGATTCTGCAACACAAACTGACATGCTGCGGATAAAAAAAAAACGCACCGCAGGTTAATTTATGAACGTTTTTTTCGGCGGGTTTTCTATGCAGCGTGTGGATGACATTTGTTCAAATCTCATCCGCTCTACGGCTACTGTAATACGCTGCAGATTTTACGCGTTTCAATCCGTTGCGGAAAATCGACAGTATTTACGCTACGTTTGAACCCGGCCTTAGGCTACGTGCACACGTCGTGTAATTTGCTGTGGCAAATACGCAGCAAAGCCGAAGGAAACCACAAGAAATTTGCAAGAAAAAGATGCACTGAAGGTTTTTTGTATGCGTTTTTCGGTGCAGTTTTTATGTTTTGCTGCATAAATCGCTGCCTTTTTACAGGGCAATGATCGGGATTGAGCATTCTGTGAACGCTCAATTAACCCTATAATTGGCCCGTGTAAAAGGGCCTGATGTACCGCTAGGACCCACTTTAGTCTGGGTGGCATAACTTGGTGTTTACAGATCCGGTTTGCCAACAGATGCCTTCTTGTACTGATAATGGCAAATGCCCAACAAATATGGGAACTAACAATAAGGTGCCTCATTTATAGTATTAGGGTATGTTCACACGGCTTATTTACGGATGTAATTCGGGCGTTTTCCGCCTCGATTTACGTCCGAAAACGCGGCTCGATAGTGTCGGCAAACATCTGCCCATTGAAAGCAATGTGTTTTATGTTGGTCTGTTCCCACGAGGCGTAAATTTACGCGTCGCTGTCAAAAGACGGCGCGTAAATAGACGCCCGCGTCAAAGAAGTGCCTGTCACTTCTTCAGACGTAAATTGAGCCGTTTTCCATTGACTCCATGGAAAAACAGCTCCATTTACGTCCGTAATTGATGCAGCGAAAAAGCATCTCAACATGCCATGACGGCTGAAATTACAAAGTTGTTTTCTCCTGAAAACAGCCCCGTCATTTCAGCCGTAACGGACGCTGCCGTGTGAACATACCCTTAGTCTCATATGGGAAAGAAGAACATTTTGGTTCCTATAGGCTTTAGGTCATTTATGGAAAATCACTGCACGTCCCCATAGTTACGCCCTTAGGCCTCATACATACGACCAAAGCCATGTGCACGGCCGTAATTTTCGGGTCGGCCAGCATCGGACTGTCAGCCACGAGCCGCCCGCAAATCGCGGGCCATGCACATGGCCGCGGCCATTATTTTCAATGAGCCTGAAAACCACGGTCGTGTGCATGGCCCCATAGAAATGAATGGGGCCGCAGTTCTCCCGTGGATTTTCGGGGGAATTGCGTCCGCAAAAGCACGTTCGTGTGCATGGGGCCTTAGACAGAGATAAGAAATTGGAAGTATAAAAAAACTCTGTACCAAAGACATGCAAAAAATTAGGGGCCAGACACAAAAAGCCTTCAAGATGTTTTTGTTGTCCCTTTTCTCCTTTTCTCAATTAGAAAGAAATTTCGACACAAGAAGGAGATTAATTTAGGTTATTAGTTTCAAAAAGCTATAAAACTTTCTTTATTACTTTTTTGCCAAAAGACAGTCTATGTATCTCGCACATAAACATGTACGTGGTAATTGGATTTTTAAAGCCACTCTGGAGCAATTACTAACAAACCGTTTTGGTGGGCGATATCTCCCATCTGTCCAGACATTGCTACATAAAATAAAATTACTTACACTAAAAATACAAACTGGAAGAAAAAAGTTATTGTTTTAGCCCTCGCCTTTGGTATTGTGTTTTCCGTTTTCAGTCTCATAGGATCATTTTAATGACAATCATTTGTGTTCCATATAAATATTATGGTCAATATGCAAATTGAGTCACGATGATTTCCGAACATGTAAAAGAGCTTCAAAGTAAACAAATTTATGGTGCGTTGAGAAAATCTGAATCAGACTTCATTAGAATCCGAGTCAAACTATGGGATGTTGACTACACTAAAAAGTCACTTTAGGACATGGAGAGGTTCGTTCTATTATAAAGGCGCTCGGCCGTGCTCCATGTTTTGTTGTGTGGTGCCACGATGCAGCACTGTATTCTCCCCTAGAATATCTCTGTAAGGGTCCGTGATTACGGGTACGGCCGGCCGCTGACCGACATGGACAGCCACCCGCAGTTGCGTGACATGCTTCCATATAAAGTATGGGAGCACGGTCCGTAAAAAGCAAAAATTAGGACATATACGGGAAGGTGTCCGTCGGCCATAGAAATGAACTGGTCTGTAATTGAGGACCGTAATTACAGTCCATATTTCTGTATTTGACTAAATCTACGGTCGTGTGCATGAGGACTAATGTAGCACCCGATGGAACACCAAGCAATAATTTTCTCATGGGTTCCTTGGGTCCTCCGTATGCTTTTGGGTAAGTAATCAGAGGTGCAGTATGGGCCTATAGATATTTATAGGCAGCGGATTACGGATCTGTACATTCATAGTATAGCCGTGCGTATGATGCCGTATGTGAACTGGTGTTTAGACTTTGTGGTTTGTTGCATTTTGTATCTGACATACAAAAGAATACGATTTTTTTTTTTACGTTTTTGAATTTAAAATCATATAGATTTTTGGAAATATTGTGGATTTTTTCTTACCCACACGCCCTATTGTTTTTTGGAGTCTTTTGTTCCCATTGACTTAGGCCTTTTACACACGTCAGTTGTGCCGCCATACCATGATCTTTTAGGTGCCATTTGTATAGAGCTCCTGATAGAGCATGCCACACTTTTTTTTTTTTCAATTTCTATTTTAATAAATTAACAAATATTGATTTGCCATGTTTTTTTTTCCGACCTGGCCCAGATAGATAAGGCAGTGGATTTAAGCTGCAATCCTATGGAAAACTACAAATGTCATATCATGATATACAGGGGATTAGCTTGAAGGAATCTAGTAAGTATGCTTCCCAGGGGTGTGGGGTGCCAATGATGACCCAGGGAGACAGACAAGCTTTGATTGCTTTTGATTGCTTTTCTATGCCTCTGATGACATCAACAGGGGTTGTACCAAATGACTATCTTTGCTCTACTGCTTCGACAAACCCAGTACTGCTACTTGTATGTCCATATAAAACAAAAAATGTGATATTAATAGACAGTAGAATTTATATATATGGATAAAGGGCCAGAATATCATTAAAGGGCTTGTTCACACACGGACAACTGATTACCTATCCCCAGGATAGGTGATCAGTATATGACTGGAGGGGATCTGACACCCGGACTCCGCACCGATCAGCTGTGCCGGCTGCCTCTGGGCGCCGGGTGTTATGCAGGGTATGCAGTATTCGGAGCGGGAAGCAGATGGCTCCAACTACTGCATAACAGCATCTCTGCTCCTAGTCACTTGAATAAGAGCAGAGCTGCTGTACTCCAGCTGCCCGCTATTCCGTGATCAGGTCTATCTGCTTCCGGCACAGACATCCGGTGCCCAAAAGCAGCCGAAGCAGCTGATCGGTGCGGGGTCCAGGTGTCAGACTCCCACAGATCATATGAGGATGAACTATCCTGTGGATAGGTCATCAGTTGTCCGTGTGCACCAACCTTGGGCCCCTGTCTCTCAAGGGCCCCTATCCATAAGTGGCTGATGTGAGACGAAGGAATGTTACACTAAATCAATTGAATATATGTGGTTAACGTAGTAGATTTGCGCTTTTCTAAAACTGTTACATTTGTCCAATGTCATATACAAATTTCTTCTTCTGTGGCCGAGACCATAAGTCAAAATATAATTAAAATAATTCAAGTTCATTAAGATTTTATGATAATGATAATCGTTTCATTTTTTTCTTCAAATTAAGTACAAAATGAAAGGTATAAAATAACACGAATACAGTATAAAAGCTGAAAGCAGGGAAGACTTACAATAATATGTACAAATGATATCGTAAAGATTAATTGTGGCTTTTATACCTATGGAATTCATTTATCCATCGCATCAGTTTTCACATCCTAAATTTCAACTTTTAGTAAGATACTTCAAACTGATGAATAAAATAATGGAGAATGGTTACTATTATGGTAGAAAGTAAAACTCCATCCTTAGCTAAGCCTGGCTAGATTGTCACCAAATGTAAAATCCAGCAACATCTTTGTAATGTGTTTAATTAGATTTGTATTATTTCTGTTGGTTTTTATGATAAGCAAATACCTAATGCTGCTACCTAGAAACTATCAACAAGCAGGCTAGCTGATTCCAGTGTTGGACTGAGGTTCCCTGGGCTCACAAGAAGAAATGAGCTCAGGGAACATTTACATGTCCACTATTAATTGCCTCGTCCACTTTGCAATGACAGGACATATTATCTATAAGATCCAATAGGTTATGTGAATTTTCCCATACGGCCGTGTTCACACGGTGTGTATTTGATGTGTATTTCGGCACATTTTACGTTCCAACATAGGAGTAAAAAAACGCTTGATTAAGCTTCACTTTTAAATCTATGGGAAAGCGTGCAGTTAGTACATACAACGCGGGTTTTTTTGCGCATGCCTATTTAAAAATGTGTCGTGTAAAAAAGAAGCATCAGGTCAATTCTTTGATGCGTAAAACGCACCAAAAATTCCCATAGTCAATGGGAGTACTAATTGCGCTGCAAAAATCCTGCAGAAAGCGCACACAAAACACGTAGAAAACGTGTGAAAAACGCCTGTATTTTAAAAATTGCTTTACAGGAGATGCTAGTGTATTTGACTCGTTTACACGTCGGTTTTTTTGAGTGCCATGTCAACCTGCCCTAAGAAGTAGAGCCTAGTGACAAGTGACTTTTTCCAAAAGACCAGGGCTGGCATCAGCTGGCACTGCCGTAGTGACTCCTACAGGAGTGGAATCCCCGGCAAGAGCGTTGCAGACAATCGTGCCGGTGATTCTGCTTCTAGAGGGAGCACCTATCTAGGGCATAACTACCGCAGTAGCAGCCATAGCGGCTGCTATGGGGCCTGCAGCTGCTACAGGGCCTGCATGAAGGGGTCTGTACCGCCTGCCGTCACAGGCCCCCCATGCCCGGTGGTGCCGCTGGCAGCTGCTATGGCTGCTACAGCGATAGCGAAGCCGCATTCAATAGTATCTGCGTCATTGGGACGCAGATACTATTGAACACCATGGCAGAGCAGAGACATATATCCCTAATCTGCCATTTACTAGGCTACAGGCCATGTTCGGCCTGCAGCCTATAATGTGCAGGGATGGCACCAATGCGCAGGCCGGCGTGATGATGTCACTGGATCATGTCGGCCTAGGCAGGGATCCCGTCAGCATTGATTTGCTCCGTTCATCGCAGGAACGGGGGCTAGAAGAGTATGACTTTTTTTGTTTTATTGGTTTGGGAGTAGATATATGGCGCTATCTACAGGAGGGGCAGTCACTAAATGGCGCTATATACAGGAGGGAGGGTCACTATATGGAGCTATCTACAGGAGAAGGGCCTGTATGGCACTAACTACAGTGGGGCTGTGTGGTGCTATCTACAGGGGGGCTGTATGACACTATCTACAAGGTACTGTATGGCGCTATCTACATTGGCACTGCCTGGGAGGGGGGCTGTGTGGCACCACCTGGGAGGGGGGGCTGTGTTGCACTACTAGGGAGAAGGGCTGTGTGGCACTACCTGCAAGGGGAGTTCTGTGGCACTAGCTGAAGTGGGGGCTGTGTGGCACTATCTTGGTGAGCTGCGTGGCACTACCTGGGACGGGGCAGTGTGGCACTATCTACAGAGGGCACTAAATTTATGGGGGTACAAACTGGGAGCCTAACTTTTATATGGGGCACAAAGTAACATTTTCTGTAATTTTACTGCTGCCGTGAGTTCCCCCGCAAAGGGGCTCACTAAGTCTGTGTCGCCCAAGGGCTCACATAAACATGGAGCCGGTCCTGCTAAAGACACCTCCAAATGGGTTTGTCTTCTGCTAAATCTTTGGTGCCCATTATTGTGTCATAGCATGGGCCTCACCAGAGGATACTCTGGTGTGTCAGTCAAACCCTGACTGCTATGAAAGGTGGTTATTATTAAGGCCTTATTATTATTATTATTATTATTATTATTATTATTATTATTATTATTATTGTCATTATTATTATTACTGTTGTTGTTATTATTATTATTGTCATTATTATTATTACTGTTGTTATTATTATTATTATTATTGTTATTATTATTATTATTGTCATTATTATTACTGTTATTATTATAAATATTGATTGTTTACATTAAAATTTTACTATTGTAACAAATAATAAAGTTCCTATCTCTTTGCTGGCACCTGTAAATGTGAACATTTTCCTTATAAAAGATGTGACATTTTCCATTTCGCTGCTGTTATTTGTTGCTGTCCACACAACTCATAGTGCTATCATGTACTGCACTCTGATCCAATCAGATGTCTCCCCACATATGCTCCCTCTCCTCTCTCACAGCATACAGTTTCACAGAAGCACAGTGAGAGACACTGCAGCTGCATCCCCCTCTTCCCCCTGCTCCCTGTCCACTATCTCCTTGCTGCTGGCACAGTGCCAATAAATCTTTGACCTGAACTGCTGAATCGTTAAAGGGGATGTTTGCTTTGGAAAATCATTTTTTGTTACAAAGTTCCCCTGATGATAAGATGATCACATGGTACCCTGCTGCTGAATCATTCAGCGATCAGTTTTTATCTGTGGCGGAAACTGACAGCAAGTATTAATTTCCCCTACAGCACCACCACAGGGGAAATTAAGTATTACACATTTGTCTCCTTCAGAGAGAGGCCACTGATCTGGTCTTCAGATGAGGGTCTGTCCCTAATAGGGTATTTAATAAAGTTTTTTTTTTAAGTAGATACCCCCTTAAAGACAGACTGGTTCATAAGGATATACTGCCTCATTTCATATGGACTTGAAAACATGTCCCTAGCAACCAGTCTGTCTCAAATAGTTCACTACTTCAAGGGCAAATTTATGCTAAGCTGAGGGCAAAGAATGGGGCATGTACTAACTTGGCAGTACTGACATCTGGCTTTTCCCATATCTTCTAATCTCTTACTACCACATGCAGTGGAGAACCCTTTTAAGACGCATAATATTCATACACATGGAAGGAAGCTACGAGCTATTATTCAATGTTGTGCAGGAAATACCTGATGTTTCCACCTCCTATTGGGTAATAAATAATTTCAAGGACATATTGCTTTCATCAGATGCCCTAAATCATTGAGTTACAGACTGTTAATGATGTAGTAATTAAGAATTCTCATCTTATTCATGCAATATTTAAAAACATCTCTTATGAAAAGTTCCAGGCAATAAATCATACTTTTCAGAATTGGCAAGAAAATTACAGAGGAAAAGCTATTCCGGAGCATAATTCATTAGGAGTCACTAAGACGTTGTACCCAGCTGGTCATTATCTGAGATTAATAAGATCCTAGACGTTTTATTAAAACCCGGCAAGAGGAGGCAAAGCAAAATTTAAGAGGAAACAAAAAAAGTTCACAGAAACGGCACGATCCCCGGGATGGTTTATTGTCAGCGTGGAGCAATGTATGGAACATTTCGAGATTGTATGAAATATTGTAAGTGATGATTAATACATTGCATATACGCAATCATAATGAAGTATCTTATATTTACTGGTTCTTCACATTTCGGTAGTCACTTTATACAATGTTATAAGGTTAGAGAAGGAAAAATTGAATTATTGGAGAGACTACGAATCACAGTGATCGGCATTTAAGAGACATTGGAAATTCCACCAAAAAATAATCTTCTGAATGCAGTAGAGTGCACCTAATAGTAGGTGCCCCATAAAAAAGATCAAAATTGGCCCTCATTATGGTGACAATTTTTGCCTCCTAGGACAGAAGAGTCTGTTTTTTTTTTGTTTTCCTCTTTCATGCTTTATGCAATATTACTCCTGGGCTAACCCCCGACTCCCCGAATGGGGAGTCTTGCACAGTTCTGGAGACTCAGTACAATAGGTAATGGGAACCAATTAGAACAATGCCTCCTTTTTCCAAGGGCCCTATAGCAACCACATGGTCTGCTTCTATGGCATGTACGCCCTTGTTTACATGTCACAGCCATATGTCAGAAAATGCAATCAAGCAAAATGAAAAAAGGACTATTTGTTGTGTGCCACCAGTAAGGTTAGGGGAGTGCGGGATCATAAGATCATAAGAACATTATAATAACCAATGTACAATGTGCTTCGAAGTCGGTCTATCCTCGGAGGACCAGTCTCTGTTCTACACATGCATCCCAAAGTTGTGCCTGTTTGTTGAACATCTCGGTGTGGTGAGTGTGGTGCCGTTTCCTCAGGCCTGAGAATTATTACAATTCTTTGTCATCAACAGTGTGCTTTCTATCCTATGTAACAGAAAATTACAGTGGTGGAGTTTGTGAGTTGAATTCTAGAATGAAGGGGTTGTGGAAATCCATAGTGTAATGTCAGGATAGGGAGACAGACAGGTGAGCCCTAATCTACCCGCCACTCAGTTCCTGCCTACTTGCACAGCCCATCCTAGGCGACGGCGTACAACTGGGCGACGGTCCCTACGCTGAATATGTGCACTACAGACAAAACAAGAAAGGGTACACAGAAGCAAGGGAAGTGGGGCAGTTGCCCACGGCAACACCGTGAGCAACAGAGTAGTGGACGAGCCGAATCAAGCCAGGAGTGTACGTGGTAACAAATGCAGAGCAAGAGAATAGTCAGTCAAGCCAGGGTCCATATAAAACAGAGGTCAATGGTAACAGCAGAGTCAGGAAACAGGAGAATCACAGGCAAAGGACAAGCAGCAAATGAAGGTATAAGTAGACCAAGGGCAGAGCTAGAACCGTCTGGCCAGGCTGCTATAGGCTCTCCCATTCCTCAGCCTACCAGCCTGAGTGGTAGCAGATCGAGTCACTCTAGCAGACCTAGGAACAGATGCAGGCTGATTAACCACGGGCGTCGACACAGAAGCTGTGTCAGGCAAATCCTTTACACATAGAGTGGCAGAAACCACTTTGCCAGAACTCAGCAATATCAGTTACTGGATATGTCAGATACAACATTAATATAAATTGTCCTTTGTTTGGAATGTTGTGGAATTTTCAGTGATGGAAACCTCAGTGTCTTTAAAAAGGTTTAGGCCATTTGGTTAGTCCACTGTTAAGAAAATGAGGTGCAGAGTCAATGGGGTCATTCCGCTCTCCACCAGGGACCCCAACAAGAAAGTTTGGACTAAACCGGACGAATCCTCAGGTCGCGGCTCTCAGAGAAGTTACCCATTGGCACTGGGTAGCTGCAACATTGTAGGAACTGGAGAGTAGTCAGATGGAGCTGTGGGTCAGACCTGGAAGATCAATCCGAAGCAACAAATCTAGAGGGTAATGGAAGCAGAGTCAGGAACCCACGCCAGAGATCAAACCAGAGAGGCAAACAGGAAGCAACATATCCAAGGGGTGAAATGAGAAGCAAAGTTTAAGATACAAAACCTGGATCAAAACACAGGCAGGCTATATTTTATATGCAGCGACCGGAAAATAGGAACTGACACTCAGACAAGGATTAGAAGACCCTTGCCTATTTAAATAGCCCAACAGAATTGGTTTGCATCCATCAATGGCAACCGGACATTCAGGCCGATGACATGATCGCCAAGCTCCCAGTTGCCACACCAACGTGGCTCATGGATCTGCAAAATTCAGGGGGTGGCACTGGAGAGAAGGGTATATATCAGTCATCAATATTTTAGGAAGTCTGCACTGGTCCAAGTTCACAAACCCACTGAAGATCTCTTTGGATGGATTTCCCCTTGAAGGCTAAGGCCTCACGGTGATTTTTGCTTGCATGTGAGTTAAAGTAAATTTCTGCCATTACTCTAACTTGCGCCAAACCTCAAAGTTCCCTATGTTAAAGATTGTCACACAAAAAGCTCATGAATCTCCAACATGGTTGAAATTCTTGCAGTCGTGACATGTTGCCATGGGGAGAATGCAGTATTACATGGCAGGCATCCAGATATTATACATGGGCGGCTTGAGTCGGTTAGAGGTAAGTATCTGATTGATAGTGGCTCTCCACGCTGACTCATAGAGGGTAGGTCCATATGCCCTATGACGTCCATAGACCCTAAGAGGGCATGTAGACTGGGGTTGCAACATGGAACAACATGTTTAAAAAAGCTCTGTCACCAGATTATAAGTGCCCTATCTCCCACATAATCTGATTAGAGCTGTAATGTAGATAACAGCCGTGTTTTTTATTTTGAAAAACGATCATTTTTGAGCAAATTATGAACAACCTGGGCTGGAATGAAGAGAACTGTATGACGTTGATTGGTCACTGATTGGTCACTGATTGGTCACTGATTGGTCAGCGTCATACACTTCTCTCCCCAACACCCAGTTGGTAAAAAGTTACAAAAACGCCCAGTTGTCTATTAAGAAACTAATTAGCATAAATCTAAAATTGTTCATAACTTGCTCAAAAATGATTGTTTTTCAAAATAAAAACCACTGCTGTTATCTACATTACAGCGGCGATCAGATTATGTAGGGAATAGGGCACTTATAATCTGGCGACAGAACCTCTTTAACATAAGTTTTCCTAGAAGCAAAGGCATGTTCTTAGAAACCTAGGACGTATGGCAGCAGGAGTGTGACTATAAACAATCTGTTGTAATAATGTGTTTTGTTCCCGGTTTCCGCACAATCAACAAATCAGTAGAAATATGAAGATTCTGCACAGTTTTCTGCTCAACTCAGTGTAGAACTTTTTGGAATGAAATGATAATACTCATCTAATTATACGGCGCTCCTTATCTTTTGTATTCACCTGCTTGCATTGCTTTTTGTCAATGAGATCAGAGCGCAGTACAAAGAAAGAATCTGTGTTGCAAAAGTTTTATATTTACGGCACAGATAAGGAATTAACTATTTGGTTTTAACGTCAATTTATTTCCTCTCTAAATTTTTGCCATTGTTTTTGTAAAATTAACTGATTGTATATTTACAGCGGGCAGTTTTGGTCCATAAAGCCTGCACCATAGTATATCTACGCCTTAGCTGCCTGCCTGAGAGATCGGCTTAGGGACTACCAGGGACTCTGGAGAGAGGACAGAAGCGGTTTCTGTCTTCTACGTTCTCACGTACACAGCGCTCAATGAGCGATGTGTACAGAATAGAGGCTGCTGACTCTATAGGTCCCAGTGATCATGTGACTAGACCCAGCACAACCCCAGTATAGACAATAGTCACTATAACATGGATGATTTCCCTTGTAACTGGGATTGTTGTGCCAGTTTATTTGGCTATGTTCACACTATGGTAGGCCATGTTCATGACAAATAGCTAATAGTTTCTTCTCATAGTAGCTTGCCGAGATTCTCTGTGATGACAAAATAATTTCAAAAGTTCAAGATGCCTAGGTGCACCAACTTGACCAAGGGATGGTCCTAGACTGTACAAAAGTTGTCCAGTTGTGAATATGCTTATCCCTTAAAGGGTATGTTCACATTCATCACCATTTTTCAATTTACATAAAAGTTGAGTAACTTTGTAAAGAAGTTGCATTACTAATTTCATGTTGATGCTGAGATTATAGTTCAGAGCTTCACTCATAATTCTGCTGGCTTCAAAGCTGAAATCTGCCATCATAGCATGCTTGTTCAGTGTCTGCATAGATCTTACACTGGAGATTTACATTGTGGGAAGTGTTTTCCACAGTACTCTGATATACGGAATGCTAACTGTCTCCCTCCATTGTAGGAGCTGAGTCAAACTTTTGAGGGGGTATCTGAAGACAAGTATTTCTGACTGTTTCCAATAACAACCACCAGAATTGTGTGTAATTGAGAATCAGTACAAGATAAGTAATATACTGTATAATAAATAAATAATGTTGTATAAATACACAGCAGAATAGTGAGTGAAGCTCTGGAGTATAATACAAGCTGTAACTCAGGATACGTACAGGATAAATAATGTTAAGTACGTATACTGTGACTCTACCAGCAGAATAGTGAGTGCAGCTCTGGAGTATTATACAGGATATAACTCAGGATCAGTACAGGATAAGTAATGTAATGTATGTACACAGTGACTCCACCAGCAGAATAGTGAGTGCAGCTCTGGAGTATAATACAGGATGTAACTCAGGATCAGTACAGGATAAGTAATGTAATGTATGTACACAGTGACTCCACCAGCAGAATAGTGAGTGCAGCTCTGGAGTATAATACAGGCTGTAACTCAGGATCAGTACAGGATAAGTAATGTAATGTATGTACACAGTGACTGCACCAGCAGAATAGTGAGTGCAGCTCTGGAGTATAATACAGGATGTAACTCAGGATCAGTACAGGATAAGTAATGTAATGTATGTACACAGTGACTCCACCAGAAGAATAGTGAGTGCAGCTCTGGAGTATAATACAGGCTGTAACTCAGGATCAGTACAGGATAAGTAATGTAATATATGTACACAGTGACTCCACCTGCAGAATAGTGAGTACAGCTCTGGAGTATAATACAGGATGTAACTCAGGATCGGTACAGGATAAGTAATGTAATGTATGTACACAGTGACTCCACCAGCAGAATAGTGAGTGCAGCTCTGGAGTATAATATAGGATGTAACTCAGGATCAGTACAGGATAAGTAATGTATGTACACAGTGACTCCACCAGCAGAATAGTGAGTGCAGCTCTGGAGTATAATACATGGTGTAACTCAGGATCAGTACAGGATAAGTAATGTAATGTATGTACACAGTGACTCCACCAGCAGAATAGTGAGTGCAGCTCTGGAGTATAATACAGGATGTAACTCAGGATCAGTACAGGATAAGTAATGTATGTACACAGTGACTCCACTAGCAGAATAGTGAGTGCAGCTCTGGAGTATAATACATGGTGTAACTCAGGATCAGTACAGGATAAGTAATGTAATGTATGTACACAGTGACTCCACCAGCAGAATAGTGAGTGCAGCTCTGGAGTATAATACAGGATGTAACTCAGGATCAGTACAGGATAAGTAATGCAATATATTTACAAATTGACTCAACTCAATGTTGATTCATTCTATATGTAAATTATAAACTGATAAAAGTAAATATTACAGATGAGTGATATTGTTGACCTGATTCTCGTTTCACTAGCCATACAGTGCAAACGAAGAAACAATTTTCCTACTATTCTCTAAAAATTGCCAATGTAAATCGCAAGCATGGCAAATCGACTTGTCTAATAAATCCTAATGGCCGGTGAATTATGAACCGTTTGGCGAATTAGTGAACCACCTCAAAGTTAAAATACAAAGGTGTAATTCTATTAACGGGTATAAATCTCCATCTTATTTTATAGACGCATCCACAGCTTCTATCATCTGTTTAGGTTTCATATCTCGGTACGCCATTGTTAATATTTGAGTCACATTAATAATCTGTAGTGGGCGAATATCCAGTAACTGCAGAGCGTAATGTGCAAGGACAAACTATAATATTTGTATTAGTGGTCGAACAAGTGTTCCTGAGGGGGACCGAGTCTCGTCTCGACATTAGAATCTGATTTGTATCAGTAACTTACAAGTGACGGTAATACAGGAGGTTATTAACTATTTAATGAAAAGTCTACAAGTTACGATCAATTACAGAGATGGAGGAAAATGTGAGATTCCTAAAGGCTAAGTGTTCTCTGTATACGAGCTAATTATTGCAGGATATTATGGATTCAAACCCTTGGCATAAATGCAGCCCTGCTAATGACTTGGACTCCTCACTCTTCCAATGAGCAATGATTCTCTATTGTCTTACCCATTGACTCTAGGTAATAGATTTTATAGGAACAGAATTTATTTTCCATTTTCTGAAATAAAAATCAGCACATCTAAGACATTGCAACAATGTATTCCAAAATTAATTAGTAAGGGTCTATTCACACTGATTCCGACGTTGGAGGTATACTTCAGGAGGATTTCCCGATGTACGACTCTGCCGACAGCCTTTGACTTATGTCACCATATCATAAGTTGCCCGTGATTAAAAAAACGTAAATCGCATGGTATACTTTTTTTTACTGTAAGCATCGGTGGGGAATAGCACAGTCGACTTTGCTATTCCATACAATAAAAAAGGGGTGTACCCGATGATGGGCATCCGTGAATGGGGCCCTATGGATATGTTCAGCATATGCACCAATAGCTTTGCAGTTGCAGTGTTTGTTGGCGGCAGCACTGTATAGCTGTATGTTATTTAGGACATTATTTGTCCATATATAGGACTTTTATTTTGACACTATACTCTGTGGTGCGTATAATTAGACACTATTTGCTATTGTTATTTGTGCACTGAATGACAGTAGGTACTAACAGAAGGTACCGCACAGGGCAACATGGAACTTCAGGGGTGCAGTACGCGCATCTACCTAGAGTGCATTATGGTACCATATTTTTCTTTTTTTTTTTAATTCTGTTTTTATTTATTTATCACAAGTTTGCAACAGAAACATATAACATATCACGACTCAAAGGCTTATCCTCAGCATCCACCCCATAAGCGGACGTCACATAAGAAAAATAAGTAAATAAAGTTACATACTATTAAGACAGTAGGGCGATATACTCCGATTAATTATCAAAGCTTACCGAGGTTGACCAGACGCGCATAAACTTATCATGCGTGTCCCGCAAGGAAGCCGTAAGCTCCTCCATACGTTTCACTTCTTGGATCTTCTGAAACCAAAGGCATACCGTGGGGGTCTCGACCTGTTTCCACATTCGGAATGAAAGCATGGGACGTGTTGATCAGATGTCGCACTATTGACTTCTTGTATGTGGAGATCGGAAATGTCAGACAGAAGAAGCAGGAAGAAGCCCGGGGATCTCGGCAGCGTATAGTCAGTAAACCTAGAAGCTACACTCCAAACCTTATCCCAAAAAGCTGTTAATCGCCGACAATCCCAAAAGGTATGTAAAAGATCACCTACCCCCACACCGAACTATAATATCAGCATCAGCATGGGAGACACCCCAGGGTAAAATGTGTGAAGTCTGGAAGGGACCCTGTACGACCTCGTCAGGATCTTATATCCTGCTTCCTGGATTCTACTCGATATGGAAGATTGATGAGTCATGGTATACAACCGAGTACGCACATCAGCTGTAATAGTAATGTCAAGATCTGTCGCCCATTTAGCTAAATAAGATGGATGCGAGTCTGCCTTTGGGGAATTTAACAAACTATACGTTACTGAAAGGGTGTGGCGAAGAGTACCCGACGTTGTACATATAGTTTCAAAGGCTGTCAGCTCACGGGAAAATTTGGTTGCGGGGGAGAGAGATAAAAGAAAGTGACTTAATTGGGAAGCCTGCCAGAACGGGAGGTGCCCCGGGTCCGCACTGTCAGTTAGTTGAGATGACGCCTTCCAACTGTTATTAACAATGTGACGGGCCTGGGTCTCCCTAGCTAGATGTTTGTGAGAGAAAGGTCCATGTTCACAACCCGGCTGAAAAGAGGGATTGTCCAATATGGGGTATAGTGGTGACGGGGAAGGGGAGATACGGAAATGCTTGAATGCAAGTGTCGCAGCTCGAAGGGTGGGACCGATAAGGGAATGAAATCTCGTAAATAGTGGAATCTGATCCAACAACCATTGGGCCGCAGAAAGAGGAAGGGATAAAAAGGATTGTTCCAATTTGACGCATGGTTTGAATATGCCATGCCGACACCAATCTACGATGCGCGCTAAATGTGCCGCCTGGTAGTAGTGGTGAATATCAGGCAATCCCAAACCGCCATCAAACCTCGGGCGTGTCAGAGTCGTATGTGCAATGCGTGATGGTTTGTTCGACCAGATAAACGTAAGCATTATAGAAGAGAGGAAGGTAAAGAAAAGACATGGTATGTAGATGGGGAGAGCCTGAAATTAGTACAACAGACGGGGCAGCACATTCATCTTGAATATGGCACAATGACCAAACCAAGTGAAGGTCCCTTTAGACCATCTCCCTTAAGTGTTCGCAATATATGGGGATAATTAAATGCGTAAAGGTGGGAGGGCCGATTTGCGAGACGCATGCCTAGGTATTTAATGGAGCTAGCCGCCCACTTGAAAGGGAAGGAATCCACCAAGGCTGCCACCAATTTGGACGGGAGGGATATATTGAGAGATTCTGACTTTTGGAAGTTTATTTTAAAATTGGACAGCGATGCAAATTACCGAAATTCAGCCATCAGGTTAGGCACCGAGATGCGGGGACGTGAGAGGAAAAAAAGTAAGTAATCCGCGTATGCCGCGACTTTGTGAGTCGTATCCCCAACCTGTACACACGCAACATCTGGGTTATCGCGGACATGACATAGGAAGGGTTCCAAACACAGCGTGAAAATCAGAGGAGAGAGCGGGCAGCCCTGGCGGGTTCCATTAGAAATGGGGAAGGAGGAGGATTTGTAGCCGTTGAACTTCGAGGATACCGAAGGTAAGGAGTATAGACTCAAAATCCAACCGAGCATACCCTGGCTCAGACCTATATAAGATAAAGTCTCCTGGAGAAACGACCAGTCAATCCGGTCGAACTCTATTTCGGCATCGGTAGAGAGCAAAAACGCTGGAACCGAGAAGGCGGTAATGTGCTCAATGAGATTGATGGCCCAGATGGTATTATCCCTGGACTATTTCGAAGGAAGAAAGCCCGTCTGGTCTCCATGAATTATTTTAGATGGGAATGGCGTTATTTTTGTAGCTAATGCCCACAATATCCCGCACGTTGTACAACTTTAAATAGTAGGAATGAAAGGTTTCTGCAATTTGTCCCGGCGAGTGTACCTTCGTGCCCTCCAGTGTGGTAATGAATGGAACGTACGTGCGCACCCTCTGCAGGCGTAATGCACGTGCTAACGTGCGACTCGGCTTGTTGCCAAATTCATAGTAGTGTCTACGCCATTTAGTGAGGGAGGCTTTGGCAGCTGAGAGCGTCAGAGTACGTAATTTATCCTGTAACCTTATCAGTTCCGCTCCCGAGCCCAGATCTAATAACCATTTATGTGCGAGTTCCAAGGCGTGTAATTTCCCCACTAGCTCTGTAAAGACTGCAGAGCGTTCCTTTTTGAGTCTGGAGCCAATCCGTATGAGAACTCCTCTCATGACGCATTTATGTACTTCCCAGACTGAAAAAGGATTAGAGTCTGCAAACTGAAAAAGGATTAGAGTTGGTGTCAAATTATTAGCAGAGTTCAGACGTCACTTCCTCCAAGACCGCTGGATCTTGCAACAATGAGTCATTCAGACGCCACTGCCACAGGGTAGAGTGTAAGGAGGGAAGGACCAAGGTTAAAGTTATCATGGCATGACCCGAAAACTATATACAATCTATAGAGGCCAAGGAAAGAAGTGTAAGCTAGGAATGTTGGAGGAGAAAGTAGTCTATGCGTGAGTACATATGTTGCGGGTGAGAGAAAAATGTATAGTCCTTATCATTGAGGTGGAGTATGCGCCAGGGATCTATTAGTTGATGGCCGTGGAGCGAACGCTGCAGGCGACGAGTGAAATGTCTAGAGAGGGCGGGCTGGCCTGATGTGGTGTCTAACCTGGGGTCCATGGGCATATTAAAGACCCCTCCCAGAACCACCGTCCCCTCCGCAAATTCGTCTAATACATTAAGGGCATCTTCCAATAGCATCAGTTGGCCCGAGTTAGGGAGGTATAGGTTAGCAAGGTCATGGTGCAGTCTGCGATCTTACCTTTTACAAACAAATACCTTCCCGCGTCATCTGTGCGAAACCCCAAACACTTCCAAGGTACAGAGTACGCCACAAGGATGGATACGCGTTTGGTTTTAGAGTCCGGGGAGCAACTGTGGTATACATCTGGGAATCTTGAGTTTCGGAGGGATGGAAGCTGGTCCGAGTGGAAATGTGTCTCCTGTAGGAAGGCTATCTGAGCCCTTTTTTTCCAGAGGAGACGCAACAGAGAAGATCTCTTTTCAGGTACATTCAAACCCTGTACATTTAGTGAGACAATAGTTAAATTAGACATGATGAAGTAAGTGTTATGCCCCTGAGGATACTGAGTGGAGAACGGGGGGGGGGGGAGAGGATCAAGGAAGGGGACAAAAGTCGAAAGATACAAAGAAGTGGAGAGAGTAGAGAGAAAAAGAAGAGCCCAAAGGCTCCAAGGGACAACTGCGATTTGCACAACCCAAAAACAGGAAGAGCAAACCCACAGGTCTATAAATGGAGTCGAAGAAAGGTGCAGCAACATAAGAAGTCCGGAGCACACGGACAACACAATGCATAGATCATATTAGGCAACACAGCAGTGATAACCAGGAAACAGTGACCGCAATAAAACCCAAGGGAAGAAAAACATACGTCCCCTCCAATATGCAGTAACATAGAGTACATGGCCCCCATCTCCCGCAAGTTCAACAGTCTCGTCTCTCAAAACCCACTGGCGAGGGGGAAAGCCAGCCTAGGGGAAACCGTCAAGAGGTATTAGATGCAACAGACCTCCAGGCATATAATAATTGACACCTTCTACTCTGAAGAAGGGAGCCACGTGACTGGTAGAAAAAAGGCCAGCCAGTCCCGTCAGACACCGTTCCCACTGCGGACCGGACGCATGGATCCTTCATCACGAAGCTCTGGCCGAGGCGGACGTGCCCCCATTTCTCTTCTGGGTGGTAATGGAGGGGGGTAGGGTCCATTCCAGGACCGGGACCACATCGGATTCCAGGAATCGTAAGGCATCCGGTTGATCTAATGGAGTTTTAACGGCAAAGGTATGGCCAGCCTTTCGTAGGATTATATGAAAAGGGTGACCCCAATGAAATGAGGCTCCTGCTCGTTTGGTGGCTTCCAATAGAGGTTTAACAATATGCCTCATATAGAGCATTAGTTGAGACACATCAGGTAGAATCAGGACATCAGCTCCGTTGTTAGGGATCTGCCAGGTACTACGTCTAGGTATACTCCTGGGATTAATCAATCCACACCTGAGGCCAGACCTGTTCGACTGACACCATCTCCCACCAACCAGGGTGGCAGGCTCAGGAGTGGGAGAGCCTATCGTGGCCGGTCAGTCGGAGTTAGCTCCGCCCCCTGTCCTTTATTACCTGCCGTGTTCTCTTCCTCAGTGCTTGTAATTCTTCTGGATTCCTGGCCTCACTGCTGCTTGCTCCAGCCTGCTTCTGCCGTGCTTCTGCCTTGCTGCAGTTCCGCTTAACCTGCTTTGCTTTGCCCCTGGCTTGCTTCCTTCTCCGTGCTCACTTTGGTATACTCCACTTCATCCTGGTCCTGACTACTCATTCACCGCTCCGTTTCCTCGCGGCGTTCCGTGGCTACTGCCCCTTCCCTTGCGTGTTCCCTGTTTGTTCTCCCGTGCACTTAGACAGCGTAGGGACCGCCGCCCAGTTGTACCCCGTCGCCTAGGGCGGGTCGTTGCAAGTAGGCAGGGACAGGGCGGTGGGTAGATTAGGGCTCACTTTCCCTTCACCTCCTTCCTGCCATTACATCCGTAGTAAGGAACCGAGCCGCGGTCCCAAGCAATCCCTCCTTTTGCCTGTAGAAATGGACTCTACATATCACATCTCTAGGACGGTCTAGATCTCTGATTTTAGGACCCGCCGATCGGTGCACCCTGTCCAGTTCAAGGGGTGTCCCAGGTGCACGGTTCAACAGTTTATTAAAGATGGTGGACACCACCTCGTGCAAATCCTCTGGAGGCACTGATTCAGTAACTTAAGATTATTACACCGGCCTCTGTTCTCAATATCGTCCAAATGGAAGGCAGTCTTTCAGGTGCGTGGCCTGATTACTCACGGTTGTGGAGAGCATTGTCAGGTCTGAAACAATAGACCGGTTGTGGCTCTCTAGTCGAATGACTCATTCATCCAGCGAGCGTACAGTCATGGAGACCTCCTGTAGTGCTTTGGCCTGCTTCTCCTCTAAGTCTGACATGTGCGCAGCCATGTCGGCCCGCGTGGGGAGAGCTCTCACCATCTCCCAGAGCCCGGTGAGGGTACGATCCGCCTGTGTAGTCGAATCTGACTGCCCCATGGAGAACACAGCAGAAGAGGGTGATACCGGCTGAAGAACTGCCAAAACGTCCTGCGACAGCTCAGTCGGGACGCACGTGGCCAGAGCAGTGGGGGACGCGATTACAACTGCAGGTGAGTGGCCGTCTTTCTTTCGCTGCTGAGGTGGCCCAGGTTGTAGGAAACGGGCCAGAGATGGTTCACGGGTTGCTCTTGGTGTGCCGGGCTTGGATTTGCCCCTTGGCATGTCTCCTCCGGCCTGTAAGAGATGGTTTATTGCCTTGTTTAGCTGTATATGTCTGGAGCTCCTATAAATTGCTGCCTCACACCGCCATGCCCAAACCACCGGTACCATATTTTTCATACATGCACATGAGAAATCAGGGTGTACGAGGCTTGTATGATGGCACTGAGTCCCTACGGTTCTGTATTACGAGGTGTCGTGCCTCCTTATGCCATGTTCCCATTTGCAGATTTTACGCACTGAATCCACATATTAATCTAGACTGAAACCGCTGCAATTTCTGACTCCAATACATGTGAATGGGATGTTTTATTCTCCATTTAGACGATACGGATTATTGAACGTGCAATAGATTTCCATGCTGAAAAGCTGCAGATTTCGCCCATTGAACTTCAGAGGTAATCAATGTGTGAATCAGTGTCGACACAGTTACAATTGCACAACACAAACCCTAAGCTGTAGCCGCGTTGTTTATTTCTAAATTCTCACCATATTAACTAATGGCTCCGTCTACTCTCTTAGGGTATGTGCACACACAAAATATAAATCGTCTGAAAATACGGAGATGTTTTCAAGGGAAAACAGCTCCAGATTTTCAGAAGTTTTTTTAATCAAAGTCGCGTTTTTCGCAGCGTTTTTAACGGCTGTTTTTGGAGCTGTTTTTCTAGAGTCTATGAAAAATGGCTCCAAAAACGGCTGAAGAAGTGACATGCACTTCTTTTGCACGGCTGTTTTTTTACGCGGCCATTTTGAAAAACGGCCACGTAAAAAAACGCCCCGTCGGAACAGAACGCCGTTGTTCCCTATGAAATCAATGAGCAGATGTTTGGAGGCGTTCGGTTTACGATTTCTCAGACGTTTTTCAGGATGTTTGTGGCCCGAAAAACGGCTGAAAACACTACATTTGCACATACCCTCAGAAGTAATTTAAGGCAAAGCAATGTTACATTTTCATAAGGGTCACACATGAAGTAGCAAAAACAGAATAAGCCTATAACGTTCCGTGTTTTTTCCTACCTCATTTGGCTCGTGTGCACATTTGTTGACACTCAATGACTGGACACAAAAGTGGTAAAACGATAACGGCTGCCCTCCCCCTCTGGGATCGACAGTCAATCGCTACTTAGAATTGTGCCTAAATCAAAGCAGAACCATACAAGGTGAGTGTGTTCGATCTGAACTTTGAGGCGGCTTTACTAAGACTGGCGTTCCCTAAGACAGTTTTAGCTTTCTGCTCCACCCTAGTAAAATGCAACAGATTTACTAAGAAATCTTTTACATCTCTTCGCTGACCGTGCGCCACGATTGTGGCGTATAAATTGTGGTTGCTCTGGCAACCCCCTTCTTCCTTCCACCGAAAATAGGACATAAAATAAAAAAAAATTACTCACCTCAGCACTCCACTTCTACCAATTAGATCTTCATCATGCCGCAGCACAAACGAGGCCAAGACGCTGAGCCGCTTCAGGACGTAATGTGCGACGCAGGCACACAGCACAGAATGTTGAGCATCAGGATGTTCTATGTCACATATAAGGTCTTGACTCTGCCCAGCGTCAGGACCTTGTATGCACCGTGGCCTGATGTGGTAGCCTGATAAAATTCAGGGAAGAGAAAGGGTGAGTACATTTTTTTCCATCAATTGTTGTTTTTTTTCTTAATTCTAATATCCGACAATGTGGGGGGAAGAAACCAGTTTCTGGCAAAAATTATAATAAATCTGGTGACCATGCCCCCTTTTTAGTAAGCTCCTCCTACTTTAAAAAAAGTGAGTAGAGCTGCATAATTGGTCCAAAAGTCCAGTATTTTTCCCCCCCAGTTTTCTGGTGTAGAAAAGATGATAAATCCCCTCCTTTTATCCTTTCACACTGGTTTGTACCCTATAAAGCGCGGTGTCCATATTTTCTTGTCCCCTCCACTACTGCTTCAGCATGAAATCGGAGGTACATAGAGAGAATTATAAGTGCCATATTATAGGGCCATGCAACATGTTTGTGTTATGGCCCTTATATATTGCCTTTCTTTATAATCCAATCTTGGCATTAAAAACTGCACCAAAACTGCATTATGGGAATAAGGTCTTGAGAACATGAAAAAAAAAAAAAACAACCCCAGTTTTTTCCTAATTTATTCCAACCTCAGGCGATTTATTAAAAGCTCGGCGCAGTTTAAAACTCTGGGGAAGTGAATGCAATATAATACGGCTTTTAAAATGCAACTTATGAACTGCATGAATAGATTTTATGTCTGTGCGTTTTGAAAATGAGAATTCATCGAAACTTTTCTGTTTGCATATAAGCGAGGATCAGTCATCTTAAATCTTATGGCTTCCCTGTGATTTCTAATTACAATTGCAAGTCGTTTAATTAGGACTCCATGCTGTAGCGGAACAATAATTCAGACACAAAAACAATTAGACTTTATTCAGTATATTAGTCAAGACTTTTTATTTTTCCTTACGTGATTCTTCAAGAAAAGTGATGACTAAAATGCACAATTTCTACGCCTGGCTCCAAGCCATTCCCTACACTCCTGCAGAAGCCATTTTTCTGATAAGATTATTTCAGATTTTTTTTTCTTTTGCTATTTTGTCACAGTGAGTTTTTCCAAAAAGATAAATTATTATTTATTTAAGCACTCCATGAAAGAACAGCAAAATGTCATTTTTCCTATCTCCTTCCAATTATTAAGAGCACAAAACAATAGAAAACAATGTTTATTTTAGAATACTCATCTAAAAATCCAACGGAGATGGAATAAATTACAATACGCTTGAAAATGAGTCAGGCGGATGCGACGTGCAAAGTGTGGAGTGAATCACAAAAATCAGCTTCGTATCACATTTGTAGATATTATACGGATCATTTACAGCCTGATCCAGCCTGTTCTGGATGGGTGTCCTACTAAACCTCCTGAACTCGCTACAGTAGAAGTCTACAGCTCAATAACGATATTGGTTTGAATCTTTTAGACCCAATGATGTTCGTTACATTGTTGCAACTAAGGCCTCATGCACACGGCTATATTATGGCCCCTTTTTGTACAGAGCCGTAGTAGGACATGCATAAAAGTATTATACTTAACTGTAGCTGTAATTCCATATGGAAGCATACAGAAGTATGCTACATCAGATGGCATATATACAGTATGGACCTATAGATGTGTCCTTCCTTACCTCTTCTCTTATCTCAACAATACGTATTCTGAGGTGTATGGCGCGAAATGACCAACTTTGAAAAAAAAATAAAGATTTTGCAATACTCTGTCATGAGATGTCTATGCTATATGTGTCTATGTGTGGCCACTCAGTGGCTGTGATGTGATTTGTAGGATGTCAAGTATTTTGCTTACATGTCACGATATTGTATTGAATTTGTATCGGGAAAAATTGGAGTCCTGAACGGCATTCGCAGAAAGGTGAGGGGTGGCCGCTAGCAATGATGACATTTTCTGTAATTTATTTTGGATTCAATTCAATCTTATCGGACATCCGATTTGATTTGGTTTGAATAAATTTGTCGCAAATCGAAATAGGGGATTGCCCTGAGAACTCGTGTCTGACACTCTAATGTCTTTTAGGACTATATTCAACCTCTATTTAACACAGTCAGCATTAATAGTCATCCACCTATACCCCTCATGATTGGCTGTACTAGAGGGAACGATAACCCCAGTGCTCTTTGGGAAGTATGCCTGGTAAGCATTATGGGGAAGCCAACCTGAGCTCATGTGATCCTTCTTCTAATCTGTAAAATGGCGGCCGGTGTGCTTCGAACCTCAAAGATTTTGGATTTCACCGTGTAGAATTAATTCGCTCATCTAGTGGACACATTTGTATTCTCCCCTAGAAGTATTGGATGCTATGGCTGCAGATGGAGTCCCTGCCTTTTTGTAGTACGGAACTACACGGGACACCATGTGTCTCTGAACAGCCACATGCAATATCAGAGCCATGTCCATGCAGCCTGCAGGGAGGTAGATAAAGCATCTGAGCCATAGACACTCTGTGTGCCACCGAATGGGGCTCTGTGTCAATCCAGTGGTATTCTCCACTAGAAGCATACCTCTGTAATGTGCCATCCAATGGAGAATGCCACGTGTTACAGTTCTCAACAGAAAGTGGAGCCTTGAGTCACAATCGGTTTGGCGCTTGCTAAACTGAGGTGTGGAGTATAATAAATCTCTCACCTTAACCCCCTCAAGGAGGTATGGACTTTCCTGGTGGGCTTCCCAGGTCACAGTCCTCAAAGTAGTGACATATTGGCATTAGGCGCGCTGCTAGGACCGTCTGGAGTGGAGGCAGATGCAAAATCAGAATAAAAGCCAGGAGTCTTTAACAGGAGACAGATTAGGATGTGACAAGCCAGAGGAAGAAACATAGGTAATCAGAAGTGCGGCCAGGGGTCAGAACTAGGAGGGCGAACAACAAGTACCAGGCAACTAATAACATGGAGCGAGACCAATAAGAAAGCTAGGGTCAAGATCAGGTTCAAAGTCAGAGTCAAGACATAAACAAATAGCCCAGAAGAAATGGACCTTTTTTTAAATGATGTCATTCTGTGACATCATGAGAGTGGGCGGGCCACCATGGAGACATGATGCGACCAGTGACGGCTGCTAAGAGCAGAAGCATGGCACTGGGGAGAACAAAAGTGAGTAACCACACAATTGTTTTTAGGTAGATTCATTCAGATTGCAGCAGAAACATTTTCTTTGCACCTCCATATGAAATCAAAGTTGTACAGAGGTGTAGTAGGGTCCCAAATTTTAGTGTGGGTGCTGTATTGGAGCTCTGTACAACTAAATGGTCATAAGGAGCTGTAATACACCAATATGAGCCCTAAGGCAGTTTTCTTTTAGAGGAGAATACAGTGCCATACGTAGGCATCATATGGCGGCACACTAGTGCATAATACACAACAGTACGAAATCTGTTTGGCATCATTTGGGGCTGGGTAGACTCTTAAAGAGTTAACTTTCTAATATACGTATATTAAAATGTATTCTCTGTTCCCTAGTGGCCAGTGTGCTTGGTCTTTAACACTCACTGTTTACAAAGCTTTGTTGTCACGTGACTACAGCTGCCAATAGCTGCCGTAGGATGTATTGACCACCAAGTCAGGTGCAATGCTGCTTTGTGGAACTAAGCTTACTGAGGGAGAGTCGGTAACGTAACTATATCAGAAGGCTTATAATTGTATGATGTAATAATTTTAGAACCATCAAAAAGTTTTTATTATATCTGTAAAGGATCTGCCAGGCACAGCTTCGGGGTTAACTTCCTTAGGTAATCAGTCTTCACCTGAGTCTATCTCTCTGAGACTGACTCCAGCTTCCACCACTCAGGCTGGCAGGCTTAGGAGTGGGAGAGCCTATCGCAGCCTGGCCAGACTCAGCTAGCTCCCGCCCTCTGTCTATTTATACCTGCCTTTCCTGTTCCTCCTTGCTTGTGATTCTTTCCGTGTGGTTTCCTGGCCCAGCTACAGCTCCTAACAATTTGATCCTGCTCCATTCTGACCCTGGCTTTCTGACTACTCTTCTGCTCTGCGTTTGGTATCTCGTGCTCTCCTGGTTTGACTTGGCTCGTTCACCACTCTGTTGCTCACGGTGTTGCCGTGGGAAACTGCCCCTTTCCCTTTGCTTTATATTCCCTTGTATGTTTTGTCTCGTGCCCTTACTGAGCGTAGGGACCGCCGCCCAGTTGTACCCCATCGCCTAGGGCGGGTCGTTGCAAGTAGGCAGGGACAGAGTGGCGGGTAGATTAGGGCTCACTTGTTCGTTTCCCTACCCCTATCATTACAATATCTTTAAAAATGTATATATTTTTATATACAAAGCACAAAAAAATACATTTATTGATAAGACATGTATTGCTCCTTTAAAATACCAGGGAAGTAGGCATGCTGGGCAATGTAATTCAGTGATGACATCATTGGAAAAAGTTACTGTATACAGAATTTGTGAGAAGAAAAAATCATCGCATGTTCCATGAAATGCTGTGATACTGTAATGATGGGGGTAATGAAACAGACAAGTGAGCCCTAATCTACCCGCCACTCAGTCCCTGCCTACTTTCAACGACCCGCCCTAGGCGACGGGGTACAACTGGGCGACGGTCCCTACGCTCAATAAGTGCACGACAGTCAAACAGACAAGGGTACACAGAAGCAAGGGAAAAGGGCAGTTGCCCACGGCAACACCGTGAGCAACAAGAGAGGTGAACGAGCCGAGTCAAACCAGGAGTGTACGAGGTACCAAACGCAGATCAGGAGAGTAGTGAACAAGCCGAGTCAAACCAGGAGTGTACGAGGTACCAAACGCAGAGCAGGAGAGTAGTCAGTAAGCCAGGGTCAATATGAAGCAGGGTCAAATAGTTCTAGAAGCTGCAGCAAGGCCAGGAAACCAAACGAGAAGAATCACAAGCAAGTAGGAACAGGAAAGGCAGGTATAAATAGACAGAGGGCGGGAGCTAGCTCCGTCTGGCCAGACTGTGATAGGCTCTCCCACTCCTAAGCCTGCCATCCTGAGTGGTGGAAGATGGAGTCAGTCTCACAGACATAGAAGCAGGTGCAGACTGATTACCTATGGGCGTAGATACAGAAGCTGTGCCTGGCAGATCCTTAACAGATACGCGGGTGTTTTCCTTAGATGCATTGCTTCCAGGGAAGAATATGGCACCTTATTGAGGCGCCATATGGTGGGACATAGAGCGGGATTGCCCTTAGGGAATTGTCAGGAGAAAATATGAGTTCAAGGCATTTTAAGTTCTTTAAAAATTGTGTGCAAATGGTTTACTGCAGTAAGATGCATCACTTACTAATGTGCTGTCTGTAGCTGAAGTGCCTCTGTGAGCCAGTCTCACATGTTGCCACATGACCATTCTCCTGGTGTTCATCTCCTGTTTGTGTAATGTTCCGTACACTGAACAATTGGTTATTTCCCCTCCCTGTAGTTTGGGATGTCACACATCACATGCCTATTATCTCCACTGCTCCCTGCTCTCTCCCTCCCTGTCTTTGGAGGGATTATGTTTCACATGCTTGGATAGTGCAGAACCTAGATTTATAAGCAGCAGTCCATGTCTTAGTAGCAGACAGTGAGTAGTTACAGCACTACATACAGGGGCAGATCCAGAGTTGAAGCCTGGAGGTGGGGGTCGGAAAAAAAGCGCATTTTGGTGAATTTTGTTTTCTTTGGCCACACTTCTCATCAAACTGTTAAATATGTAAAAATTTACCATCAGCACAACTAGGAAATGTGATAGAAACACCAAATCATATGGAGCCTGCCTAGTTGTCAGATTATTGATGTATAAGCATATCAACCACCTAAACAAACAGGGCTAATTGTGGGGGAGCATAGGCACGTAGAGTTACAAAAAGAAGGTTCATCAATTAGTGGGAAGGCATTAATAATAGTATGGAGGGGATTTAATTTTTTGGGGGGACCGGACAGAACCTTTTTAAGCACTCTAGACCACCAGGAGTATGACAGGAATTTTATCGTTAACCCCTAATCCACTCTATGTAAAAATGTATGATGTAATTTATACAGAAAGTTGCTAAAGTGTATAATTGGGGAATTTTGCCATCTCGCATTAAAACCCTAGGAAACCCCTGTTTAAAATTCCTGCAATTGCCACAGAGTTCCTACGGGTCAGTAATACAGAAACATATTGTGTGCCACTTTACACGCTCTGTGCTAAAGGCTTTATACACTATTGAAGAATTATTTATCATTGGACGTTGTAATAATTGATTTATTAAATAATAATTCTCCAGGGAATTTATGCTGATTACCATTTTTCTTTTGCAATACTTAAAGGGGTTGTTCCAAAATCAACAATTATCACCTCTCCTCAAAATAGGTGATAATTGTCTCATCGCTGGGGGCCCCACCACTGGGACCCCATCAATTGCGAAAACCGGGGTACCAAACGCCTCGTTCCTCCTCACTACTCGACCGCATGTGCGCTCCCTCTCCATTTAAAGTCTATAGGAATGACGGAAACAGACGAGTACAGCTGTTTCCGCCAGTCCCATAGACATTGAATGAAGAGGCAGGCTCATGCTTGACCGCTGATCCATTTAACCTCAATTCAGGATATAGGAGTTCGGGACCCATGTTCTCGTGATTGGTGAGAATCCGAACAGTGGGACATCCAGCGATCAGACAATTGTCACCCATCCGGTGGGGATAATTGTCTGTCAATTGTTGATTCTGGCATAACCCCTTTAATTTAAAAGAGTTATCTCAGATTAGAAAAAAAGGTGCCTCAGAAAAATTGTCCTCAGTATTGCAGCTCAGCAATATTTAATTCAATAGAGTTGAGCTGCAGTGCCAGATATAGCTTATGGACAAGAGTGGCATTGTTTCTGGAAAAAAAAAGCAACCCTTATTTATAATCTCTAACAACCCCTAGAAAAAATAAGATGTTGGAATAATATTGATGAAAAACAAAAGAATAATAAATTAAATAAAAATTCAAGTGTGTCTGTGGGGATTTTTGCCTATTCATTCAGAAGAGCATTTGTGAGGTCAGACAGTGATGTTCGGGGAGAGGTCCTGGCTCGTAATATCTGTTCTAGTTCTTACCAAACGTGTTGGATTGGGTTGAGGTCAGGGCTCTGTGCGGCCAGACAAGTTCTTCCACACCAAACTCCCCCAACCAACCGACCAACCAACCAACAAACCAACCGACCGACCAACCAACCAACCAACCACCCAACCAACCACCCACCATGCCTTTATGGATTTTGTGCGCTGTGGCGCAGTCATGAGGAACAGAAAAGGGACGAACCCCAAACTGTTCCCACAAAGTTAAAGCTGCAATTGTCCAAAATGTCTTATGTGCTTAGGAATTAGGGTCCAACCCCTCAAAAACAACCCCATATCATTACCCCTCCTTTACCAAACTTTACAGCTGGCACAATGCAGTCAGGCAGGTAATGTTCTCCTGGCATTCACCAAACCAGGACTCATCCATCAGACCGCCAGATAGAGAAGCGTCACTCCACAGAACACTGGTCCAGAGTCCAGTGGCGTCGACTTTACACCACTCCATCCAACACTTGGCATTGTGCTTGGTGATGTAAGGCTGGCATGCAGCTGCTCGGCCCCCATGCCATGAAGCTCGCTGGCACAGTTTTTGTGCAGTTGTTAATGACAGAAGAGGTTTGTACTCTGCAGTTATGGAGTCAGCAGAGCGTTTGCGACTTTTCTGCACTTTGCTCCTCAGCACTCGGCCTCCCGCTCTGTAACGTATCGTGGTCTGCACTTCGTGGCTGAGTTGCTGCGGTTCCTTCCACTTAATATCACTCACGGAACTGACTTGTTACAACGGTGGCGTCCTATTACAGGACCGCGCTGGAATCCAGTGATCTCTTCACAACGACCCGTTCTATCACTAATGTCTGTAAAGTGACTGCAGGGCGAGTGCCGGATGTTATACACCGGGGGGATGGGACTGAATGAAATATCTGAATTCAATGATTAAGAGGAGTCCGAGCTATTAGAGATATGGGGGTTTGCACAATTTTTACACCTTTATGGGGGAATAAGGCACTTCCGGAATACTTCTCTCTTGGAGGATTTGAGGGTTGGAAAGCAAGAGGCATCCTTTATGTCTCCCAGTTGCTCCAGGAGGATGTATTTAAAACTTATCAACAGATCCAAGAGGAGTTTGAATTACCTCGAAATTCCCTCTATCAATACTTATAGATAAGACATGCTTTTGATGCCCAGAAGAAGGCGGTGGATTTGGCAATACACGCAGATGGGGTGTTGTCTGTTTTACAACCGGGAGTGTTACATCGGGGGTTATTTCACATATTTATCAGTTGTTGATCAGTAAATTTTTTTGATAAATACCCCCTGATGGCTTCTAAAAAATGGGAAAGAGATATGGGTCCCATCCCTGAAGAACAATGGATAGATATTATGAAAGCAGTTCTGAATACTTCTCTTAGTGAGGCTGGGCGCCTTTCTCAATTATATATTATCCATAGAGTATACAGGACTCCTAAATTTCTTTTTCATATTGGGGTAAGGAGTGACTCGAAATGCCCCAGATGCGTGGAAGAGGAGGCTGACCATATGCATATGTTGTGGTCCTGCCCACAGTTAACCACGTACTGGATGGATGTACTGAAGGTGATTCAGGAGGCATATGGACCTGTGTTGCAAGGGACTCCTATGGAATGCGTTTTGGACACCCCACCCTCTACTTTGGAGTGGTTGGCTATTGTAAGGTTGCTATATATAGCTAGAAAACTAATTGCCCTACATTGGATACAAGGCGCCCCGCCGACTAGGAGCGAATTCATTGCAAAAGTGAATAAAATGATTGTATTGGAAAAGGTTGTCTATGTAAAGCGCGAAACGCTTAAAAAATTTGAATCCATATGGGGACCATGGGTAGGGGTAATGGAATCTGTATTATAAAATTTATTCAGGGACTCTGTATGACTGCCAGCCTTTACACGGTATTGGGGTTATATATATAGATGTGGGATAAGGAGAAGAGGGGAAATAGAAAGGATTAAATATATGCCATATATTATATCTGTTTTGTGTTATACATGCTTGTACATGATTAAGCTACTTGACATTTGGAAAATGATCTGTCCCATGTACCTTGTATTTTGTGAATAATGTATTCGATATTTGGTATCATTTCTATTTCATATACTATCTAATTTGGAATTTTGTGACGGTGCCTGGGGGGAGGGTTTGGGATAGGGTTTGTTTAGTATGTTTTGTACTATATAATTTTGAAACTTCAATAAAAAAATTATCTGATTTAAAAAAAAGAGGTGTCCCAATACCTTTGTCCATATGGTGTACTTCAGTCATTTTTTTTTAGTTATGTCTAATGATACACAATTTCTAATGGCCATTTTATAAACATTTTTCTACCCCGGGTGGCGTCTATTTATCATATGATATCCTGCTAAAGGGAAAGTTTACGGATGATGATTGGATAGATTCCGGTCTCACAGTTCTAATGAAAATCACAGTTTCGCCTCATTGGCTCTATACTTATAATGTCTTAGCTTAAAGGTGATGTCCGGTTTAGAAAACCTATTTTTGTATACCCCATTAGTGAATTCTGAGTTAATAGTGGGGGTTCCTCTGTTCAGGATCCTCATCTCTTGCCAAAGTGGAGAGCGGTTACATAGATCGTATCTCACTCTGGAGGACCTGTCCTGTCCTCTGTTACACAGACATCACTTTAATAGGAATGGACACTGCGTAATGCTTAATTTCCCCTGTGGTGGTGCTGCAGGTAAAATGAATACTTACGGCCAGGTTTATAGATTTCTAAATTTTACAAACCCCTTTAAGGATAATGACACTGTCCTCCCCAGCAGGCCGAGATAATACTAGTTCCAGCTGCTCATGTGATGTTGTACTGAGGCATTATGGGATTGATATCATAGCATAGAGTAAGAGAAAGTAAACTGAAATCTAAAACACAAGGTGGTGTTTGATCAAAAGCAGACAGGAGGCCGGATGGTGGAGAAGTGAGTATAACATACATTCAAGTAGTCCAGAGCTGGATAGACAATCAGGTGGAGGTGCAGTGATTGAATGTTGTGTTTCCACTGTAGGAAAATGACATAAGAGTGTGGTGTACGATGCATTTGAAAATTGTGTGTCGTGGACATATTTAATGAGTTGATGTTAGTGTGGTCATGGGAATATAATACGTAACCTTGTAATTTAACATTACATTGATACCCTTTATATGATGCGAACACCTTCACTAACTCTATACACAAATTATCAGAAAAAAGACCAAATGTTATTACTCGGGCCATGCTTTGTGGTTTATAAGCCGGAACTTTGTTACATATTATAGATCACTCGCCAGCCATCCAATTTAACATTGCGTTCTCCCTCACATCACACATTGAGCTTGTGATAAATGACCCCTGCATTTGCATTAATCTTCCCATGCAAAGACAAATGTTTAAATTCTGTTCTCTTTTTTGTGTTTGGCTCTACACGCATGAGTCCCCGTTCATGACCTGCAGCTCGCCCTTGACTTGCCCTAATCACGTTCTTCTTTTCACACAAAGTCAAGCATATAAATAAAGGCAGACTCTTCTCAGCTGATAAAAAATGACCATAATATGTCTCCTTTGTAGAATCTCAATCAATTGTAAGATGCTAAAATAATTGAAATAATTATCTCTCAAAAGGAGATATTTTTCTGCTCCATTTCCCGTGTTAACGTCTTTCTTTTGCCTATAGCGTGATTGGAACACAAAATAAGTTATTAGGCCATGATTCTTTATCTGAGCCAATAAGATCAATCCTCTTTGCTAGAACATGAGGGTGATATGCTGCAATATTAATTGTCTAAAATATTTTTTATCAAGATTTCTTAATTTTTTTCGGCAAGTGGAGTTAAGTTTAACAAAGTACTTGTGGCTATTCAAACATGGAATTTGTGTCTATATTTTTTTATTTTAATTTTTTCTGTATTTTTTATTTTTATTTTGGATTTTTATTATTTTTGATGTTTTTTTTCATGTATTTTTTTTAGTTGAAAAATTTCCAGGGAGAAATAATTTGGTAAATACATAACTATTTTGTAATATAAATATTAATTTTAATAAATGAGAATATGTAACACGGTGAAATATTTTAATGTAAGTGGTGAAGGTAAAAGAAAAGAAGGAAAAATAAGAAAAGATAGAAAACTGATTGGACTGATGTTTAAAAATAGTTTATTTCAGAGACTGTGCCATGCGCTTCCAGGCCTAGACCATTCGACCTGGAAAGAAATTAAAGGGAACCTGTCACCAGCATTTCACCTATTGAACTCTACTCACCCCTCGCTTGCCGCCGCTGCTGTCAAATGTTCATTGGCGTTATCCCCTCTCCTAAACTCAGTAAATAACGGTCTGCAAATATTTTGTCCCTTTTATGGTAATAATCCGGCAGTCTCGTTCGTTCCTCTTCTTATGCCCGCCGACCGCTAAAAACTGGCCTGACCTGAATGCCAAAATCTCGTCTGAGATAGCGCGCATACGCCCATCTTGTATGGTCCAATACCTTTCCCTGCTTAATCCGGGCCTCAAATCTAGTTACTGCGCATGCGCCGGTATGATGTCCTGCTTTGCGCACGCACCAGAACAGGACATTGAAGCACAAGCGCCGGATTTCATGTGTTCTGGGGAGAGGCGAAGAGCTGTCAATCAAAAGTAAGGAGGCAGGGTTAACCCGGAAAGGTTTGTGGAATGAAGATATGACTATTTTATGCTCATTAGCATACGGCGCAGGAACACTAAAAAACTGAATACTAAAGGTACAGAGACTACTAAGAAGATAATTATAGGATACATAAAAAATATTTTTCACCCCCTACGACCAGGTTTTGCTGGTTTAATAGGCGAAATGCTGGTGACAGGTTCCCTTTAAAGGAGCTGATCAACCGTTTCTCTGGTATCAGCCACTTGCCATGTCTCGCACAATACTACAGCTCCATATGTAACTATTTATCTTGTTTATTTTTGTTTTAATAAATTGTGATAATAAATTGTACAAACATTGACTTTTAGGCTATGTTCACACGGGGTCTTTTGCCGAGTTTTTTGACGCGGAAACCGCGTCGCAAAACTCGGCAGAAACGGCCCGAGAACGCCTCCCATTGATTTCAATGGGAGGCGTCGGCGTCTTTTTCCCGCGAGCAGTAAAACTGCCTCGCGGGAAAAAGAAGCGACATGCCCTATCTTCGGGCGCTTCCGCCTCCGACCTCCCATTGACTTCAATGGGAGGCAGGAGAAAGCGTGTTTTCTGCCCGCGGCGCTCAATGGCCGCGGGCGAAAAACGGCGCGATCATTGCTATTCACACGGAGTATTTTGGGGGAGGAATATCTGCCTCAAAATTCCGTTTGGAGCTTTGAGGCAGATATTCCTCCCCCAAAATACTCCGTGTGAACATAGCCTTAGGCTATGTTCACACGGAGTATTTTGCAGGAGGAATATCTGCCTCAAAATTCCGTTTGGAACTTTGAGGCAGATATTCCTCTCCCTGCACGCCGATTTTCGCGGCAATTATCGCGCCGTTTTTCGCCTGCGGCCATTGAGCGCCGCGGGCATAAAACAGCGAGAAATACGCTTTCTCCTGCCTCCCATTGAAGTCAATGGGAGGTCAGAGGCGGAAGCGCCCGAAGATAGGGCATGTCGCTTCTTTTTCCCGCGAGGCAGTTTTACTGCTCGTGGGAAAAAGACGCCGACGCCTCCCATTGAAATCAATGGGAGGCGTTCTCGGGCCGTTTTTGCCGAGTTTTGCGACACGGTTTCCTGAACAGTCCCATCCTCAGGTCCTCTGGTAAAAAAAAAAACTACTCCACTATGTTTTTTTCTTTTACATCATCCACTCTGCTGTATGAATAACATTTTAACTTTATTATATAGGTCGTTATAAACATGGCGATAGCAAATAGGTAGATTTTTTTTATTTTCACTATTTTTGGACTATAAGTGTATTTTTAATAAGATAAAAGGGATTTTATTGTTTTTTTTTTACTTAAAAACTTTTTTATTTTTTATTTTTTTCAATGTATGTAATCATTTTTTCTTTCTAGTCCCATTATGGCACTTGAATGTGTGATCCTCTGATCGCGTCAATAATACACTGCAATACTTCTGTATTACAGTATGTTATTGCCTGTCAGTGTTTTACTGATAGGCAACCTATTAGTCCCTGCAGGGCATGTATACATGGTAGACGCAGGGGACTTAGGTCCCCGGCTGCAATGACAACCCATTAGGGCATGTTCAGACGTGGCAAAATCTTTCCGCTGCAAATGTTACTGCAAATTCGCAACAAATCTGCAGCAACATTTGCATATTTGAAAGGTAATTCAGACGTTGCCGATATCACAGCGGACTTGCCGCAGATTCCAGGCTTTGCATTGCAAAGGCTAAAATCCGCAGGGAAATTCCGCTGCCTCTCCGCAACAGACTGTGCATGCTGCAGAGTGAAAATTATGCACCGCAGCCTAAATTCCGCACTTTTATTTTCTGCAGCGTCTGACCTACAGTCAGTTGCCTAAAAATATATAAACCCATTAAAAAAACAGCTGCTGCAGATTTCCACTGTGGACTGTGCGCAGAAGAATTCAACAGAACGTCCGCCACCTCTGAATGTGCCCTCAGCACTTCGCAAATCCTTTGAGGGGATGCCAATGGAAAATGAAAGTGGGTGCCACCACCCTCTGTCCAACCACTTAGATGCTGCAGTCACTATTGACTGTGGCATATAAAAAGTTAAATTTCCGTGATCCGAGTTAGCCCGTTTGGGAAGAATAGCGCTACTTGCAAAACAAGGGAAACTATAACAGAACCCAACGAACCTCATAAAGTCAAAAGGGTCCGTCAAGCGCTGGTGGTATGCTCGTACAACCAATCCAGCACTGCATTGTGGCTTCTGTTATTAATGGAGCCATGACGCAGATGTGAACAGAGGCTTAATTATATTAAAAAATTCAGAATTAATTTTTATGTATCGATTTATATTTTAGCAAATTTTTTACCAGATTATTATTTTTTCTATTTTATTTGTATTTTTTTTTAAATTGACATACATTAGAATGCACTGCAATAGTTTTAGAAGCCAATTACTTTCAGGTCTATTAGTAGCGAGTGCAAATGCATGCTCTACGTATAGGGGAGCACTAAAATGAGGAGATTAGCTCCATAGTTAACACGCTATTCACATCATGTACTGTTAACAACATCTTGTTAAAAAAAGGACACAAAAAAGCAGTTCTCTAACCGTCTGATTAAAAAACAGGATCTTGACAGATCCTGTTTTTCTTTTTACCATGGAAGTCAATGGCTACAGGATGCACCAGGTTTTATAGGGACATTTTTCTAATCTTGAAGTACCTTTCAACAGGATGCAAAGTATTGTGGGAACCTAGCCTTACACAGCAAATGGATAGCTCAGCAGTGTGAGAAGAATGCACGTGACCAAAAAATATATATATATTTTTTTTTTTATCTTTTAATATTTATTTTGTATTCTTTTTTTCTTTAATAACATGCCCCACTTCTTTCTTCCACATTCGGCTGACTGTGATACTCACATCATTTCATGTTTAAATCACAAATTAATATTTTGATAAATGATTTTAATTAGTGCATACATGTGAATAAGCACTTTGACTAATACTTTATGTTACATTAATTATCATAGTAACATATTTTCTTGGTAAGAAAGTGGCCGCATGCCTCACGTAATAGACAGTTATTTCCTCTAATTGAGTTTAATGTTTTCAGTTTCAATAAATCTCATGGTAACCGGAATACTGATAAAAATGATGAACTCAGATGGTATAGGAAGTCGGAGCGCTAGTTCCTCGGTAGGAGTATTGTATGACTTAAGGCTCCCTATGGAGTTTATTAGGGATATAAATGAAAACGGCAAAAGGAAAAAGTGAGTGGGTGATTAAATGATAGCCAGATATTTAGGACACCCAACACAGCAAAGGTGAATTGTACAACTGACTTTCCTACCATTTTTACTGGGTTAATATTGTGAATCGGTGGAGAAAAGTCTCTTGAGGATAAATTAATGGGACTCGGTTTTTGCAAACTTTTTAGAAATGGGAGTTTTAAGAGTCTGACTTTTATGTAACCAGTTCATTCAAAACCAAATATATGTATAGCAAGAACTTTGTATAATTAAGATGAACTAAAACATAAGCAATCATATTTGTCATCAAGTTTCATAAATAAATAAACTTTAAAGGGTTTTGTCCACCTCTCTCCAGGTCATGAATGTTGGATAACTGGGATCCCAATCGCTAGTATGGAGGTTTGGAGTTACTCGTTCTTCCAAAGTTTTTAAAGAGGGTCAATGCCATAGAAACTCTATGAGAGTTACAGAAACAGTAGAGTGACAGTGGCCATGTCATATCTGTACTGTATGCTAGGCTGGAAGATGTTGGTATTTCCCATTTAATGTAAGCAGAAATCACTTGTAAATATATGGCATCCTACAGAATGATGGGAATTACTAACTACCAAATGTCTCCATAGGAGTGCTACAAATACAGCTTAAACTAGAATGTTTAAGGAGAGAGTAACGTCTTCCATCTGCTACATCACCCACTGCTTGGTGCACAAAACTACCTTTGTATTAGTTCTTGTAGACAGCCTGCACAGGCACAACAAGTTCATAAAGTGAATCGCTGGGAGAGCTAGAACTGAAGAATGAAGGTTAGTCTGTAGAGAGATCAGGAGCAGGAAGGACAGGGAAGAAAAAACATTATTTCTCAGGATGTACATTGCTTTTCGAAAGTGACAACCCTAAAAGGACAATAAAGGTTTGCTAGGTCTGCCATCACATAGAACTTTCCTATCAACATAAGCAGATACAAAATAATCCATATTCCAACCATGCAGAATTTCTTTTGATGGACTGGGGTCTCTTTGAGGTATTCAGATTTTATACAGGTAAGTTATTAATTGTACTGTAGGAGAATAATTGTGTGTCAGGGGTTATTCACATGACCAATATACAGTAAATAACTAAGGATATATGGATTCCCAGTAATTGAACAGTTCATCTTCCTGGTTATTATGTCTGCTGCTTTCTGATAATGGCCCATAACTTTTCTAATTCACCCCCCACCCAAGACTTTCAAGCTACGGACCCTAAAAAGGTTGGACCATCAGGAAGTTTCATCTTCAAATGTGACATGACACAATGTTTGTTCTCTATAATCAGGGCCAGATTATAGGAAGGGTAAAAGGGGAAAATGCCCTGGGGGCTCCACTATCATCAGAAAGATTTAAAGCAATTACAAGATGTAAAGGATCTGCCAGGCACTACGTCTGTGTATACTCCCAGGATTAATCAGTCGACACCTGAGGCCAGACCTCTGAGACTGACACCTGCTCCCACCAATCAGGGTGGCAGGCTCAGGAGTGGGAGAGCCTATCGCGGCCTGGTCAGTCAGAGTTAGCTCCGCCCCCTGTCCATTTATACCTGCCGTTTTCTCTTCCTCCTTGCTTGTTATTCTTCTTGGCTTCCTGGCCCCACTGCTGCCTTGCTCCAGCCTGCTTCTGCCGTGCTTCTGCCTTGCTTCAGTTCCGTTTATCCTGCGTTGCTCTGCCCCTGGCTTGCTTCTTCTCCGTGCTCCCGTTTGTATACTCCACTACTTCCTGATCCTGACTGGCTCATTCACCGCTCCGTTTCCTCGCGGCGTTCCGTGGGCTACTGTATTCCCTTGCGTGTTCCCTGTTTGTACTCCTTGCACTTAGACAGCGTAGGGACCGCCGCCAAGTTGTACCCCGTCGTCTAGGGCGGGTCGTTGCAAGTAGGCAGGGACAGGGCGGTGGGTAGATTAGGGCTCACTTGTTCCCTTCACCTCCTTCCTGCCATTACACAAGATGCTTACAGTAACTTGGAAACCTGGGATAAGGGATGAGCGAATCCGCAACAATTTGATTAAAGGGGTTGTCCACTACTGAACAACTGATGACCTATCCATCGGACCCCCACAGATCATGTACTGATGACCAATCTGGCGGATAGGTCATCAGTTGTTCAGTTGTGGACAACCCCTTTAAAAATATATATATATATTTTTTGCCAACGGGCCTTATTAAGAGACCTTTAACATTTATCATCTATCAACGAGTTCATAAATGCACGATTAGTGTTGACCACATTGATATCTAGAATAGCGGACCCCTGTCCGACATTCCTACTCACCAGCACCTCTGTGATTGCTGAGAATGTGTGCTGCCCCTCCATACAACTCTTTGGTGCTCTACTTGACTATTTCCATACCTCTGTCATCAGCACACATAGTGACATGATGGTGGAATGGGATTGGGGTGGAATGGGATTGGGGTCCATCGTTATAGCTGTTTCAGGAGTAGCAGTCATCAGACCCCCACCACCCAATAACATTTCTCAATAAACAAAGTTGGGGGTACCAGTTATTCAACCCTACCCCCCACCAGACTAACATTTGTCACCTATTAAGTGCATAGGTGGCAAATGTTATCAGCTGTAATTCCCCTGTCCCTCATCCCTAGCCACCAGCGCATTTGCGGTGGCCGATCATACGAGCCGCCATGCCATACAACTCTATGGCGCTCTACTTGGCTATTTCCGTACCTCCTATAGAAATTTATGGATTAGCAGTGCACGTACCCAGTCACCATTCAATGAAACTCCTCCTTACCACAGATATGATGGTGGGTTGCGACAGGCGACTGGGATCTATCGTTATAGTTGTCTTGGCGGTACCAGTTGCCAGTTCCCCACCGGAATAAAATTTTTCACCAATCAAGTTAATAAGTAGTAAATGTTATTAGCTGGAATTCCCCTTTAAGTTGGTTATTTCTAAAGAATAAATTACAAAAAGTTTAATTTAGTTCATAATTGACTGTATTATTAAGTTGTAGTTAAATTGCTCACATGATTGTGTAATTCATTACAAGCTCAATGGTTAAGTATAATTATTCGATGCCTAACATAAAATTAGAGAGAGGACCGTGTTCAAGAGAACGCTTCGCTGAACAAATAGCTCTGAGCTCTAATCAATAGCTTCTGAAGAACATTTACAAAACATTGGTAGCGGCTCCCGTTATCCCAGCAAATTATCCAACACAAATGAACAAAGAGACAATGACGATAAACACATAGCTGAAAATGGAAAATTAAAATACACTTTTTATTTAGCATAGAATAATTTGAGTGGTCTACTCCTTCAGTCCTACTGAGCAAACAGCACATTACGTGGAAACAATAATCGCGGGAAAATAATAAAGCAGTTGACTGGTCGCCTCATGCTGAATTGTTAATTTATATTTATTTTATATTCATTTGGTGCTGTTCATGCACCAATAAAATAAGAAAAAAAGTAATTAAATAAAATAGTAATCCTCTTCCACTGAAGATATTTTCTATACTCAACATGGTCCACAGCTTAAAAACTATTTTTATTCATATTTTATTTATCTATTTATTCATGAAATTATCAATTATTTAATAATATGTACAAACTACCTTGCAAAAGTTTGTGGAGACATGACCATTACACCTATAGGATATTATTGCATATCTGATTTCACGACTATGGGTGGTAATCAATGTTCCCTCTAAGCCCGGACGGTGTTTTATTCTGCCGGACGCTACGGACTTGGCACAGACGACACTTGGCACAGATGACACTCTTGACTCCAACACTAGATAACGCACTGGATCAAACACAATTATTGGATATGGGATACATGATACAGGAAACGGGTACACTGGATACAGGATTCAACTTAGGGACCATTTGCAAAGACTAACATGGGCAGACACAACAACCCTCGGGTAAGGAGGAAGAGGGCAGAGTCCTATTTATACAAGGGGGTGAGGAGGCATTCAATAGGGAGCTTAATTCTGGTGCGTGCGCTGGCCATTTAAGGCACCCTATGCACAGCAGCCGAGCATCCACATTCTCTTCAGGCTCCGATGACCACTCCTCAGGACCAAATCCCTTCCAGTCTACCAGGTAGAAGATCTTCCCTCCTACTGTCTTGTAATCCAGGTTCTCTTTTTACTTCAAAGATGTCAGAAGAACCACAGGGAGCAACTGTAGAAACAGGGGATTTTCTGAATCGGTTCAGTACCACAGGCTTTAGGAGAGAGACATGAAATGAGTTGGGGATTTTTAGGGTAGGAGGTAGCCGAAGCTTATAGGACACAGGGTTTATCTGTTGCAAAACCTCGAAGGGACTGAGGAATCTGGGAGCAATTTTGTGGGAAGGGATTTCTAGGCGAATGTTTCTGGAGGACAACCAGACCTTGACTCCAGGAGAAAATGGAGGAGGATTTTTTTCTTCCCCTATCTGCATATCTCTTCATGCGATCCACTGTCTGAATGATTGCAGACTTAGTTGATGTAAGATGTAAAGAAAACCTCTGAAGGAAGAATTGGCTGCAGGCACTTGAGACATAGCTGGCACAGGAAGAGGAACACGTGGATTTTAACTGACACAATGAAGATTGGAGAAGAAGCAGTAAATGAAATGACAAAGATAATTCTCAAGTACCTGGATGATCCTTTAAACTTGGCCATTAGAATGCGGGTGATAAGCGGAAGAAAAGTCCAATTTCACATCCAATAGTCTACATAGGGTTCTCCAGAACATAGATGGGAATTGTACACCCTGAACTGACACAATATGGAGGGGGAGACCATGCAAACGAAAGATGTGCTGGATGAACAAACTTGCCAGACGAGGAGCATAGGAGAGGCCAGCTAAAGGAACGAAATGTGCCATCTTGGAGGAGCGGTCCACCACGACCCAGAGTGTAGTACATCCAGAAGAAGGGGGGAGGTGAGTAATAAAATCCATGGCTATGTTTTGCCAGGGAGCATCAGGAATTGGTAGAGGTAGAAGCAGGACGGCAGGTTTAGAATGAGTAGCCTTCTTTTGGGCACAGTTCGTACAGGAAGAAACATAGTCCAAGATAATTTTCGGTAGCGTGGACCACCAGTAGTGACGAGCAATAAAATCATGAGTTTTATGAACACTAGAATGCCCGTCCAGCTTGGAATTATGTCCCCAGCAAAGAAATCTTCTCCTGTCAGCAAGACAAACAAAAATCTTTCCAGGAGGAATGAACTTGATTTGCAGAGGGAAATAATCATAGAACCTAGGATCAATAACATGTTGAGGACTTTCTTCAAAATCATTAGTCTCAAACGACCAGGACAGAGCATCGTCCTTAATGTTTTTGTCCGCAGGACGAAAATGAAGCAGGTATTGAAATCTGGCAAAGAACAATGACCATCTGACTTGACGTGGGTTCAGTAGTTGTGCAGACTGTAGATAAGTAAGAGTTTTGTGATCTGTGAAGATGATGATTGGGTGAGCAGCCCCCTCCATCAGGTGTCTCCACTCTTCTATGGCCAACTTGACAGCGTGTAATTCTCGATTACCAAAAGAATAGTTGTGCTCTGCAGGAGAGAAGAGTTTGGAGAAAAATCCACATGCTACTGCTTTCCCCTTGGAATTCTTTTGAAACAGGAGTGCTGCAGCACCAATGGAAGAGACGTCAACCTCCAATGAAAACTGTCGTGTCACATCAGGATGATGAAGAACGGAAGCAGAGCTGAAGGCTCTTGAGGTTGGAGAATGCTGACTCTGCCTCAGGGGTCCATTACTTAACGTTCACTCCCTTCTTGGTAAGAGCTGAGATAGGGGCAGTCAGAAACTAGAAATTTGGGATGAGCTGTTGATAAAAATGAGCGAATCCTAGAAATCTCTGTGTGGTTTGGAGCCCTTGAGGACGTGGCCACTCAAAGACGGACTTCACTTTCTCCGGAATCCATTTGTAGACCATGATCAGAGATAATATAGCCCAGGAAGGGCAAATATTTTCTGTGAAATACGCACTTCTCAAGTGTAGAGTACAAGCTGTTACCCCTTAACCACGACAGAACTTGGCGAACATGCTTCTAATGCATCGTCAGATCAGCTGAGAAAATCAAGATGTCGTCCAGATAAACCACCACACAGACGTACAGAAGATCACGGTGATGTTGTTTCCAAACTCCTGAAACACGGCTGGAACATTACACAGTCCAAAGGGAATTACAAGATTGTCGTAGTGACCTTCTTGGGTGTGGAATGCGGTCTTCCATTTGTCACCCTTATGAATACCAGTCAGGTTAGAGGCCCCGCGTAGAACCAGCTTTGTGAAAATCTTGGCTCCACAAATCCTATCGATGAGCTCGGAGATAAGCGGCAAGGGGTACTTGTTTTTGACCATCATTAAGTTTAACCCATAATAATTGGTGCACGGTCGGAGTGATCCATTTTTTTTTTTTTTACAAAGAAGAATCTGGCGCCGGTAGGTGAAGAAGATTTTCTGATGAACCCCCTCTCCAGGTTCTCTTTGGCATACTCCAAAATGGCCTGAGTTTCAGGCAAGGAGAGAGGCCTGAGCATACGGTCATGGCTGTGGGGTAGGTGGACCCACTAGACCGCTCCGCCGTAGCGGAGTAGCAGCTTGCCAAACAAAAGTCAATATGAGTCTCTATGACAAGAGTACCAGGATAAATGATTTGGCAAACACTCGCCGTAGCAGACACTTGGCACAGACGACACTCATGACACGTGGGACAGACGACACTTGGCACAGACGACACATGGCACAGCTGATACTTGGCACAGAGAACAATCTCAACTCCGACACTTGATAACGCACTGCATCAAACATAATTATTGGATACGGGACACAGGATACAGAAAACAGGATCACTGGATACAGGATACAACTATTTGCAAAGACTAACATGGGCAGACACAACAACGCTCAGGCAAGGAGGAAGAGGGCAGAGTTATTTTTATATAGGGGTGAGTAGGGATTGGTTAGTGAGCTTAATACTGGTGCGCGCTCGCTTCCGGCCTTAAAGGGCATTGGCCGTTTTAAGGGTAAAAGCGAGCGCACGCACGCACCCTATGCACAGCAGCCGAGGACAGTCTTGTGTGCCGGCATTTCAGAGAAGGGAGACTCTTGCAAGAGCTCACAGGCCTGTGGTCGCGGCCGTTGGCGGGTAAGTAATGCCAACGCTCCGCGCCCACGCCCATTACATCAGGACGGAGCCCCGCTCATATCAAAGTAAATTATACATTTGCCATATTGATTATATTTACAAAGTATCATAAATCATAACGTTAAAAGTCCATCTAGTTCAAACAATTATACCCGCAGTACTAAACCAAAGGGAAGAAAAAAATATAGGCCTTTACTGGGAAAAAAAATTCTTATTCCTGACCTCAAATATGGATTCATTCTATACCCCAGATAACAGATCTCAAAATCATTAACAAATCCACTATAACAGAATATTGTGGTAAAAAATTCCACGCAGTGACTTAGAGTAAAAAAAAAAAGGTCTACCCTATGGTAGGGGTCAAACCTCCTTACCTCTTTACTGTAGTCAAATTGGATGCCCTCTTGTTTGGGTGACGTGCAAATAGACGCACAGGACATACCACCCAACACAGTCATTACACTCAGTACAACAGTCCCATTCTGCAAACTGAAAACTCACATTTTCTCTGGCAGAAATTGAATATTATAATGAAGTAGTTGGCATATGACTATTTGGAGAGCTAGGACTAGGGCCAAAGGGGCCCGAAATGCATGGGTATGATGGTGTTTTTATCACATGATTTCAATACAGCTGCATACATAAGCAAAAGCACTAAATATTCTATTGGATTTTGTTTCCTATATCTTCATAAAAAAAATTGGAATATTTTATAACTCTCATGAAGTATAGGTAGCAATTTTTTGTGTGGGTTGAGATTAAATTATTGGTGACCTTTTTTTGTAACACAAAATTACTAGTTTGATTTATAAAAATTATTTTAAATGGGAAAAAGGAAAGAAAATATTAAATTAAAATGAAAAAATAAAATATATTTTTGTATAAATAATAGTAGAATTCCTTTACTGATGGATGCATGGCAGTTATAAAAAAAAGTTTTGTAATGTGATAGATTTTTTTCATAAAAATCCATAATAAAATATTAAGATATTATCTATCCTAAATATCTTTATGCAATTGTCTGAGCTTTTTTTTTTTTGCCCGCTATCCATCTCCCTATACATTATTCTTCTTCACAAAGAACTTTGCCAGCGCAGAACACTGGATGGAGATTTCTATGTTAAACAAAAAAAGGAGAAAAGTAAAACAGTTTTCTTTAATTTAATTGCCATTCTTTCACTCTGAGCACAATGAGAGGATAAAGGTTCTCGGGTTACCTGCCAAAGCCCTTTTGAATCTAAGAATAATCAAAAAGATAAGCAGAACCTACAGGGTTCCTGCAAGGTCTGCCAACAAATTTTAGGCTCCCTTTGAAAGGCAATTACTCTGTCATCAGTTGAAGAGAGTGACCTATCTGCTTCTGGCGCACGTTTTTCAATTCCAAGCGTGAAGTCAAGTCTTCAACTTGCTAAAATCCAGCTTTGTGATTGAAACTGTAGTAACAAGAGTTTTTGGAGAATGAAGTTACCTGCCAAAAACTGACACTAAGAAATTTCAGCAAAAAGTAAAATGATATTTTGGCAGCCATACTTCTGTTTTATTTTATTTTACCAGGATTAACAATTACATTTTTTTTTTAATGTTTCTTTGTGTATTTTTACTAGTATGAACTTTTTGTGTTTTTTTGCAAATTTTTTAGATAGTTACATAATTAGGCCTGATTTACACGAGCGTGTGCGTTTTGCGCAAGCAAAAAAACGCGGCGTTTTGCGTGCGCAAAAGGCACTTAACAGCTGCGTGTGTCATCAGTGTATGATGCGTGGCTGCGTGATTTTCACGCAGCCACCATCATTTTGACACTCCGTTTGGATGTTTGTAAACAGAAAAGCACGTGGTGATTTTCTGTTTACATTCAGAGTTTGACAGCTGTTGCGCGAATCACGCAGTTCGCATGGAAGTGCTTCCTTGCGACATGCGTGGTTTTCACGCACCCGTTGACTTTAATGGGTGCGTGATGCGCGAACAGCTTACAAAGAAAGGACATGTCGTGAGTTTTACGCAACGCACTCGCGCTGCGCAAAATTCACGCACTGTCTGCACTGCCCCATAGCCTAATATACGTGTGTACGACACGCGTGAAAAGCACGCGCGACGCACGCGCATATATTACGCTCGTGTAAATGATGCCTTACATAGTTTGTACGGATGAAAAAAGACACATGTCCATCAAGTTCAACCAAGGGATGGGAAAGGGGAAGTAAAAATTTTCTACACATAGGAGCTCATATTTTTTTGTTCTAGGAAATTATCTAATAATTTAGTAATTAATAGTAATAAAAAAATTCACACTTTAAAAACTTTCTTCTCAGAGTATATGTATATGGGAATATCCTGTCAAGAAAAGCTCAATGCACTGTGTCATTTTACAGGGATTAACAATATTGATGATAAGGTGGAAGAAAATGACTAACTAATTTTAAAAAGTCTGGGCCTTATGACAAGCAAATGATGCACTACTAATATGGATTGAGGCCTGAGTGACATATTTACTGAGAGGCCAGGCGGAGAAAATGGATGAAATTGTTATTTATTGATTCAGTCCATTGATTGGTGTAATTCACTTTCAGTTCAAATGTATTCACATAGTTGGTTTGAAGTAATTACATCTTTATTATCAATTATCTTTCATCCATCGGAGCAGAGAAATACCATCACACAAGATATAATATTATGTTTGCAATGACTTGTGCTGATATTAATAACATAGAAAAGTGCAAAAGTAGGAAAAGCATCAAGGAAATAAATTTGACATCTGTTTTATTTTTTATTGCGTTACTGTATATTTCTTATTCACATAATTAACAGAATATTTTTGGCCTTAAATTGGTTTAAAAAAAAAAATATCTTATGGATTTTAAGTATGACTAAAAGTTGTTCTCTTCCCACACCCTAAGTTTTTAGTTTTTTTAACTACAAAAATGATCCTCGAATGAAGTTCACATCCGTGTTCACAATTTTTTGTTTTTATTTTGTTATACAATTTGTGTAGTTACTCGTGGAAAGGCTAGAGCTACAGCGAGATTTTGGTTGTGGCATTTTGTTTATATGTCATTAGCATTTTTTAAAATTTTCTTTATTTTTATACAGATCCCCCACTTAAAAAAATTGGATTAAAGTTGGAAGAACTTGCAGATTTTGGCTGGTTTGGCTGATGAGTATGGTGGAGAGAATTGGAGAAGCTCAACAATCCATTGAGAATCAGGCATGCGGCATTCAACATTTTTGGGAAATCGGGAGAGGCAGCAACAAATGGCTAAAAAATACTTCTCTATTGATTGTTCGGATGCGCTGACAGCTGGACACATGATCATTGGCTTCACAATTGTATTTGTGGTTGTATATTTTTGCCACATTATCAAAAAACAGCCACACCAAATTAAAGACACTGATCACCAGACCTCAAAAGTACTCACATAATGGTTGAGGTCTAAAGTTTGTGTCGATCAAAAATAATTTGTGTCCTATAGTTACTATGTTTTTTACATGTTCTAGCAAAATTAAGAAAATGAACGAAAGTGAGACAAATAAAAAAAGAAAAAAGAAAAAGATCGATGGACAAAGGGTACCTCAGAGAGTCTCCTTGTGATAAATACCTTCTAATTTATGCTCGGTTTTAGTATGGTATCAATGAAATGGAAAAGGTATCATCTTTTTTATCACAATTATGTTTTAAAAAATTAACTTGATTTTTCTTAGTTGTGTTTTTTTTTTTTTTTTAAATAGTGACTTTTTAAAATGAAAGAATCTGAGATGAAGCAGAAGTTCTTTGGTCAAGCCAGCCAATAAATTATGAGATGTTCCCAATGTTAAGATTTATATCAGTTAAATAAATAATGACCATTTTGTGTTGTCTTGAGCATCATTTGTCTTTTACGCTCATCTTTTAGGCCTCATGCACACAACCGTAGCCATGTGCATGGCCGTGATTTTCGGGTCGTCCATTATTTTCAATGAGCCCAGGCCGCAGAAGACGGCCGTAATAAGGCTTGCCAGTTCTTTCTGCGGTCCAGGCTCCTGGGCCATGCGAGGACCGTGAAAACCATGGTCGTTTGCATGGCCCCATAGGAATGACTGGGGCCGCAATTCTCCCGTGGATTTTCGGGGGAATTGCGGCCGCAAAAGCATTTTCGTGTGCTTTAGGCCTTATTGTTCTGTGTGAAGCAAACTTTACAAACTGTCAAGTACAGTGATTATCAGTCACGGATTTACAGCGAGACCTGCCATTCTGTCAACAACTGGAATAGCACCAGATTAACATGATAATGTGTGAAAGTGTTAGGCCTTGCTCACACGGCGCTAAAATAACCTACATGTAAAAATGTCAAACACGCTAGAATTTTTTGCAAAGCGCTTTTTAAAGTACAGGCGTTTTTTGATGCGTTTTTTACGCCTGTTTGGCACGTTTTTTTGAGTGCGTAATTAGGACTCCCTTTGGGAGTAATTAGGCTTATTTTTGGAGCATTTTCGGCATGTTTTACGCACCAAAAATGTACCTGATGCTTCATTTTTTACACAACGCGTTTTTTAAACAGGCAAGCGTAAAAAAAAGTGTCGTATGCACTACAATGTGTTTTCCCATCGTAAATGGAAAGCTTAAATCATGCGTTCTTGACGCTTTTCAAAACGCGTCAAAAATGCGTTGAATACATGCTGTGTGAACAGGGCTTTAACAAAAATTTAAAGGGAGTCAAATTAGCAACAGAATAATATGGTGTAGGCTCACCTGAATGTAATGTTATTTTCCTTTTTCACGTGGGTGCCTCCTTTGCAGAGAAAATCACTTTCTTCAATACTGATGTAGCCATCTTGATCTTGACTCTGATAACTTGCTGCAGCGTGATATCACACAACAAAAGCCATTGAAAAGTCATTGAAAAACTCAAGTTAAAGGATCTCGCCACTGAGTATTTAATGCGATAAAAGTCAAGATAAAGATGGCTACATCTGTATATGCAAATGAGCATTTCGGATCAACAAGAGCGTCACCGTTGCTCCAAAATGCGCTGTCTTTTTTCACCAGTCCATCCATCCCTCCCTTCCTTCTTTCATTGATTGACAGGGGCCAGCCAGTGTAACAGCCGAGTTCACGCCTGACCCATTAGACTCCCGAACGCGTGTGTGGGTCTGCTTCAGAACCGACGCATGTGCAGTACACCCTTGACATTTCACCGATCTAATCGGCCATACTGCGCATTCGCCAATGGAATCAGACTACGCCTGGAAGAGACGGACTTCTGCATTGCAGAGCAGAAGAGGGTGTAGTCTGACGTCATCGGCGCATGCGCAGTACTGCCGATTAGACTGGCAACAATAGTCTGAATGTTCTGATTTTAACCAAAGGGCTTTTTTCAGGGAAGACATTAAGGACAGCTGCTTTGCAGCACAGAAAGCTAATTGTGGTTTGATATTGGATACAAACTATTCCTACAGGTGTCTCAACTTTTGGAGATTACTTTCAAGCCCTCTAATTCTATATAACCAATGTTGGAACAGACTGCATTACAACACCCTGTAGGGGAGGATTTGAAGAGCACATTGCTATCATAATAGCAATAAAAAGGCAATTAACAATTGGATGGACATGTGTCTTTTTTCAACCGTACTGACTATGTAACAAAAGAAGACAGACAATTATAACTCTTACAATGCCAGGAGTCCCTGCCTCGCTGCAGGAAAACTGTCCCGTACAGTAATCATGTTTTCAGCACGGGACAGTAGTTCCGCAGGAAAGCAGTGACTCCTGGCATCGTACATAACTACTGTATGATGCTAGGAGCCCGGCTCCCTGCACTGTGTTCGGTCCAGGAAACGCGGCCGACATGCGGACCGTATATCACGGACCAAACACGGTCGTGTGCATGGGGCCTTAGAAGTGTAGGTCTGTCCTACAGAAAAATTGCCCAAAAAGCCAAAGTGGCAGTCAGTACAGATTCCTATAGCATCAAAATGCACTTGGAAACTGGTGGAAACTCTGACAGGAAAAGGTCTGGCCGACCAAAGGCGACTACAAAATCAGATTTAGTTTTTGAGAATCAGATTAAGTTTTTGAGAATCAAAAGTTTGCATGATCGGCGCCTCACAGCACAAAATCTTCAAGCCGAGATTAATGCATCAAAAAATAAACAAGTTTCCATTTCAACTGTGAAGAGAAGATTTCTAACTGCAGGTTTGACAGGTCGAGTATCAGCTTTAAAGCCAATGGTAAGATTGCAAAAATAATAAAGACTTGCCTCGGCCAAGCAGCACCTTCAGTAGACTACTGAAGAGTGGAAGATGGTCTTATATACTGATAAATCAAAATTTGACATCTTTGGTACATCACGCAGGGTTTTTGTACTTCGAGTACGTGAAAGGACTCTCCCTCAGTGTGTGACACCAACTGTCAAACATGGAGGAGGAAGCGTGATGGTCTGGGGCTCTTTTGCTGGATCCAAGGTTGGCAACTTGCACAGGGTTACTGGCACACTAGACAAAAAGGACTACCACAGCATTTTAATGGCCATGCAATACCCTCTGGTGTATCATGTATGATACTTGGTCAGGGGTTCATATTACAGCAAGACAATGATTCAAAACATACTTCTAGGTTATGTCAGAACTACCTAAGACAAGAAGAAGCCGGTAGACTTCAAAGAACGGAATGGCCTGCAAATCCTCCAGACGTAACCCCATTGAACTTGTTTGGGATAAACTGGACAGAAGGGTGAAAGCAAAGCAACCTACAAGTGCAGCACATTTGTGGGATCTTCTGCAACAATGTTGAGAAGACATTTCTAAACAATATCTTAATTCAATTGTAGAAAGAATGCCTCAATTGTTTAAAGCTGTTACAATGCATTCGGAAAGTCTTCAGACCCTTTCAAGTTTTTTAAATTTTCTGATGTTAAGGTCTTGTGCTGAAATAAAATAAAAAAACACGTTTTTTCCCATTATTCTGTGCTCAATTCCCCATAGTGACAAAGTCTAAACAGAATGTTAGTAATCCTTGCTAATTTATTGAAAGGGAAAAACAAAAATCTTGCATTGACATAAGTATTCAGACGGATTATAATAAGGGCAATCTGGGCAAGGGCCCGAGGCTGGAAGGGGGCCCAGTTCACCCCGGTTCTCCCGTCCTGACTGTTAAATTTACAGCCGATTCAGAGAACCGGAGTGAAGCGAGACCTCTCACCCAATCATATCCGGGCTCCCGTAATTACGGGTGACTACGTGTGTGCACCCGTAATTACGGGAGCATTGCTAGGCGACGTCAGGGGCTAGTCACTGTCCAGGGTGCTGAAAGAGTTAAACGATCGGCAGTAACTGCTTCAGCACCCTGGACAGTGACTTCCGATCACAATATAGAGCAACGTGTAAAAAAAAATACAAGTTCCTACTTACCGAGAACTCCCTGCTTCTTCCTCCAGTCCGGCCTCCCAGGATGACGTTTCAGCCCATGTGACCGCTGCAGCCAATCACAGGCCAATCACAGGCTGGTCGGGCTGGATGTCGAAAGAGGGACGCGTCACCAAGGCTACGGCCGGGTAAGTATGAATTTCTTTTACTTTTACTTCGGAAAGGACTGCCCCTTCTCTTTATCCTGCACTGATAGAGAGAAGGGGCTGCCGATTAGTGCAGTGCAATTTTGCAGCGAAAACGTGCCCGTAAATACGGGTGGAATACTGGTGACACCGGACCCGTATTTACAGGCATGGGTGCGTAAATACTGGTGCAATACCGGTCTAATACATGTGACCAAGGACCCGTATTTACGCAGGTATTTACGGGAGGAAAGAAATAAGTTACTGCGCATTACTGCGCTGGCGAGACAGGGAACTATTCGTTCCCTTCCTCCCATTCGGTGCTTTACTAATGTAATAGTCGGCGCGATGATGTCATCACGCCGACTGCGCCGTTACACTGGATGACACCCTCTGGTCTCTGACCAGTCCTGCGGCGCTGGAGGAGGATGCGGGAACGGGGACAGGTGAGGAAGTTTTTTTTTTGTTCTGGGCAGCGTTGGGGGGTAAAAGATGCAGGGGGCATTATCTACAGAGGACATTGTAACTAGCACTATCTACAGGGGACGTTATCTACATAGGGCATTGTAACTGGCACTATCTACAGGGGTCATTATCTACAGAGGGCATTGTAACTTGCACAATCTACAGGGGTCATTACCTACAGAGGACATTGTAACTGGCACTATCTACAGGGGTCATTATCTACAGAGGACATTGTAACTGGCACTATCTACAGGGGGCATTATCTACAGAGGGCATTGTAACTGGCACAATCTACAGGGGACGTTATCTACAGAGGGCATTGTAACTGTCACTATCTACAGGGAAATGATAAGAGAAAAAACGGCGCCACCTTGTGCAGATCAGTAGGTAAAGGTGAGACAAAAGAGCAAGAAATGTGCTCACCTGGATACGTTTTAAGGCATGTAAGAACCACACTGCTGCTGCCATATCCGAGTCGGTAACCAGATGGGACCGCTTAGGTAGAGAGAATTGCAGGAGAAAAGGTGGATCTTTCCAGGGGCGCTGCTGTGTGGTGGAAATGATAGGAACGAAGTCCGGAAGGTATTGATAATAAATTCAATTTATTGTGAGTGGCTACGCGTTTCAACGATGAACAATCGTCTTCCTCAGGCCATGTACATATTACAATGGACACATCTTATATAGCATGTGGGTTCAAATTGACACAAGTGAAAAAAACTGCCAAATCTGCAGAAGTCAAGGTGCGATCGTGACGTCACTCCCGGCTTTTTCCGTTATTCCCATCGCGGGGCAGTGAATGCGTAATATGTTTAACATACAAGCCAAATAATTATTTGTAAACAGATATACAAGTCAAAAAATGAAAAATAAAAAATAAAAAGTAAAAAGTATGAAGAGCTCACAAACATCTCACTGTAATTAATATACGACTAGACAGGGAATAATGCATTAGTCAGTACGTAGTAGGGTAAAAAAAAGTAGACTGAGTTATGAAATAGTCATATAATCATTAGGGCTACAGTAGAAGCCACTGTGTTGCTGGGTTAAAATGAACGAAGCCGGGACGCGGCTTCGTTACCAGGACAACCAAGCAGAGAACGGAGCGACAGAGCAAATGAACAGATCTGCGCTTGCTGTGGGTAAGTTATTGAAAGATTAAAAACTACTTAAAAACATGCATTATTAGATGAGAGAATACACATAGATACGGTCTCAAGCATAAATATTCTTTTGTAACTACACAGATAAAACAATAAATGATTGGATTTAGCACGATTCCCAAAAATGTTCGGTCCTGTTTTCAATAGGAATAAGCAGTGTATTTTAAACTCTGGTATGTAATTCAATAAGAGGAATATTATTTTTTGCAATAGAGTACAATAAAAGTAGTGGTTTAGAAAAAGGTTAAAACTGCAATTGTATTACTAGGTCAACAGTGCGGGACAACGGGACCGGAGAATCTGAAGAAAAACAGGGATAAGACAGGCAGAACATGCTGCAGGTAAGTTGATAAAAAAGTCAATTATGGTTAAAATGATAGTATGTGAAAAATTTACTATTTAATAATTTTTAAAATGAAAAGGGGAAAGTACACGGCATAAGTAAACTATGTGGATACAAGGGTTTGCGTGGCAGAAAGAGAACGCATAATGAATGAATAAATTTGACAGTCAAATTGCAAATGTTTATTGATGTGTAATAATTTGGAGATTGTTTACCCTCAAATATTATTTTTGAATTTGCGGTGTAGGTTAATCCAATGATGATTCAGAGATATCATTCAAACCCCCTGGGTGTAATGTCTGTAATTTAAAAATACAATAGTTTTCCCTCTGTTTGAGTTTATTAAATCTGTTGGGAACGTCATGATGTATATCTTCAATGGGTGTAACTGTAATTTGGTTAAATTGGCATTTATGTACATGGGTGAAATGGCGAGACACACTATGTTTCAAAAACCCTGTGTTCACATTGAATCTGTGTTTGTTTATTCTGGATCTCAGACATTGTGTCGTTCTCCCTACGTATTGGAGTTGGCACGTACATTCCAATAAATAAATTACATATGAACTACTGCAATTTAGGGGTGACTTGATTGGAAAAGACTCTTTTGTGACTGTCGATGTGTATGAGTATTTTTTGTTGTTGATGCTATTGCAGCATAGGCATCGTGGGTGGCCACATTTGTAAGAGCCATTGGGTCTGGATAGAAAAGTGGTTGATAATGTTTTGGGTTTACGGATTCTGCTGGGGGCCAGAATATTTTTCAGAGTTTTACGATCGTCGGAAAGTGATGCTTGGATGAGCAGGTATCGCATCTTTAAGGTGAGGGTCACTTTTTATGATGTGCCAATATTTGTGCAAGATTGACCTAACTGTCTTGTTCCCTTGATTAAAAGTTGTAATGAAATTGGTGTTATATTTATTTGGTTCTGGTTTTCTCTGTACAGGGTTTAGGCAGGAGTCCTGAGATAATAGTGAGGCTTTTTGTCTTGCATCTTTGATCAGTTTTAGAGGGAAGTTCTTTTCTCTAAATCTTCTCTCTAAAATATTGCACTCTGATTTAAAATTTACGTACTCTTCTGAATTGACCGAAGGGTACATTTGTTAACCAAGGGCGATAGTGAGCACTTTTAAAATCAATGTAGCTATTCACATCGACGGATTTAAAATGAGTTTTTGTGACGAAATGTTCGGTCATGGTGTCATAGCTGATGGTTAGGTCCAGGTAATCGATTGAGATTTCAGAAAAGGTGTGCGTGAAAGAAATATCATAACTGTTGGTGTTTAAAAATTTTATAAAACTAGAAGCTTCGTTTTCTGATCCTGTCCACACGAAGAACAGGTCGTCGATGTAACGCCTATATAAAAGAATGTTATTTTTAAAAGAATGTTCCCCAAAAATGTATTCCTCTTCCAAGGCCCCCATGTACAGATTTGCGTAGGCTGGTGCGAATCTGGTACCCATCGCACAGCCTTTGGTTTGATTATAAAAACTGTGATTGAAAGTGAATGTATTATGATGAAGAATAAAATCAATGCAATTAGTTAGAAAGGAAACTTGGTTATCGGGGATTAGGATGTTAGATGATAGAAATGATTTGGTTACCTGCATGCCTTTTTTATGTGGGATGTTGCTATACAAAGCTGTTACATCAGCTGTTAAAAAATGTATGTTGGATGTAGTTGTGTCGATTTTGAGATTGAATAGATCTCTGATTAGTTGGGTAGAGTCTTTGAGATAGGATGGTAGCGTGAGCACAAATGGTTGAAGGTGTAAGTCTACAAAGTGAGAAAGGTTACTGGTTAATGAGCCGATTCCTGAAATGATGGGGCGTCCGGGGGGGTCTGTGAGTGTTTTGTGGATTTTGGGGAGATGATAGATAAAAGGTATGTTTGGGAATGGTACATGTAAGAAACGTTTTTCTTTTTTCGTGAGTAGGCCCTCCTGGAAGGCTTTCTCTATCATAGATGTATATTTATATATGTAGGCGGGAAGGGGATTTGACGTTAATTTGCAATAAAAAGTGTTGTCATTTAAAATCCTCATAGTTTCTTCGAGATAATTGTCTCTATTCTGAATCACTATTCCTCCCCCTTTATCGGCAGGACGAATGACTATGTCTTCGTTATTTTGCAGGGATTTGATAGCCCTTCTTTCATGTGAGGTTAGATTATCTTGATATGGATAAGGGTTCTCTAACGACCTGAATTCATTACTCACTAGTGTTGAGAAGGTTTCAATGAGGGGACCCTGGTGATGGATAGGATAAAATTCAGATTTGGAGTAAACTTCGACTGGGATGGCTTTTATATTTGGATGTAGTATCTGTGGCTCCTCTATTGTGACGGATGATGTATTGGGTTTCTGTAGAGCAAAGTGTCTGATTAGGGTAAGTTTTCTAATAAAGCGGTTGAGGTCCATGAATAAATCAAAATCATTAGATAAAGATGTGGGGCAAAAGGACAGCCCTTTGTTGAGCAAATTCGTCTCATGAGTGTTTAATAGGTAGGATGACAAATTAAATATTTTTATTGTTTTATTCGATTTTTCTTTGGGTTCAATCTCGGACAGTGGCTTATTGCGTTTCCTGCCTCCTCTCCGTCCTCTGTGTCTGTATTTAGTTTTCTTTTTATGGAGATTTTCTGTATTTTCGGAAAGAAATGGGTGATGGTTTGTGCTTTGGGGCTCATTATAAAAGGTAGGAGAATTTCGTTGCTGGTAACTGTGGGGGTTAATGGGGGTCTGGTAAGTTCTGAGGGAAGGCCCAAAAAAGAAGTTGCTGCATATGTGATGTCAAGTGAGGATGTGGCTAACTCAATTTTGGAAGAGTTGTCTTTGAAAGGTAAGGATGTGGAGAGGCTCCTAAGGGGACTTTCCTGTGTGCCAAGAAGGGAAGACTGGGGGGGTACTGTGTACTGATAGTTGGAGTAAGGATATCAGACTATCTTCAATGGAGTCGTTGAGTGAGGAGGAGGGGGAGTCAGGTATAGTCAGGACTTCCATTGGTTCGGGTATAGAAAAGAACTTGGAGAGGTGAAACTCCAAATCAGATGCCCTGAAGGCATTCAGAGGTACTTCAGTAATTGTTCCTTTGCTAGGTAAAGATATGGCTTGGGTGGAGTTGTATTCCTGATCTAGGTGATGGGAAAGGGGCTTCGTTGACGCTAAGGGGATGCGTGTGAGGTGTTTCTCAGCAAGAATATTTTTGGGTGTTCTTGTTGAGGGGCTGTCGTTGATTGGTCTATGATGGAGTCTTAGACTGTTTTTGAAAGACCTACTGAAGGTGTTCCCCTCGGCAGCTGGGGCCCGAGACTTGGAGGGGGCCCTGAACCTTGAGGAAACACCCAAAGGTGCTATATGGGTTTTGTGTGGAGTATTGTATTTAGTTAAGACATTGTCTGTTTTGGATGTATGTGGTAAGGATGATCTCCAATCACCTAAATCATTTAGGGTATAATCATCGCGGTCCCTCTTAAGTTTCTTGACCTTTTTTAAAATAATGTCTTTTTCATATATATTTAGTCTGTTACTGGTAGAGGTCTCTAATTACAGAAAATCACGGTGGTCAGTAAATTTAAGGAGTTTCTCTTTGATTATAGAAATTTCTAATCTAAAAGTCTCACTAAGTGTATTGCGTTTTTTCAGAAGTCTTTCCAAGAGACCTAGATGGCATTGGTCTAGAAAAGTCTTCCAGTCATTACTGAAAGGCAAATCTGTGGGGTAAGGGTTATTGATAGAGAACCTTAAACTCCTTGGAGCAATATTTTCATTGATATAGAATTGTAGAAAACGACAGTCTATGCTCTGTAGAACTTCCTTTTTAAGGGTATCCTCCAGTGTCAAATAAAGATCAGTCATTAGTTTGGTCAGTTCGGGGGTGACATCGTTACTCACTGTAGGAAGTGCCCCCATCGTGATGTCAGTTCCAATCAGCTGCATGATCAGGTTTTCTCGTAGGACATTCCTTTCGTCTGTAAAATCCAGCATTATGGATGTTGATCGTAGGGATGATGGTAAATCAGGGGGGAAGAAATCCACGACGGTAATTCCAAAGGGATGAATAGATCTATACACACGGCTGCCAGTGCAGGAGAATCTTTGAGACCGAAAAACCCAGAGGGGGTCACCACCGGGTGAACGGTCCTGGTCTCCTGAAGTTGGAGTGCTGATCCCAAAAGGGCACGATTGCAGTCCAACCTAAAATGAAATGATAAGAGAAAAAACGGCGCCACCTTGTGCAGATCAGTAGGTAAAGGTGAGACAAAAGAGCAAGAAATGTGCTCACCTGGATACGAAGTTTTAAGGCATGTATGAACCACAGTGCTGCTGCCAGATCCGAGTCGATAACCAGATGGGACCGCTTAGGTAGAGAGAATTGCAGGAGAAAAGGTGGATCTTTCCAGGGGCGCTGCTGTGTGGTGGAAATGATAGGAACGAAGTCCGGAAGGTATTGATAATAAATTCAATTTATTGTGAGTGGCTACGCGTTTCAACGATGAACAATCGTCTTCCTCAGGCCATGTACTTCTCCTGTAGCCCTAATGATTATATGACTATTTCATAACTCAGTCTACTTTTTTTACCCTACTACGTACTGACTAATGCATTATTCCCTGTCTAGTCCTATATTAATTACAGTGAGATGTTTGTGAGCTCTTCATACTTTTTACTTTTTATTTTTTATTTTTCATTTTTTGACTTGTATATCTGTTTACAAATAATTATTTGGCTTGTATGTTAAACATATTATGAATTCACTGCCCCGCGATGGGAATAACGGAAAAAGCCGGGAGTGACGTCACGATCGCACCTTGACCTCTGCAGATTTGGCGGTTTTTTTCACTTGTGTCAATTTGAACCCACATGCTATATAAGATGTGACCATTGTAATATGTACATGGCCTGAGGAAGACGATTGTTCATCGTTGAAACGCGTAGCCACTCACAATAAATTGAATTTATTATCAATACCTTCCGGACTTCGTTCCTATCATTTCCACCACACAGCAGCACCCCTGGAAAGATCCACCTTTTCTCCTGCAATTCTCACTATCTACAGGGGGCATTGTAACTAGCGCTGTCTACGGGGGACATTTTCTACAGAGGGCATTGTAACTGGCGCTATCTACAGGAGGCATTTTCTACAGGGGGCATTGTAACTGGCGCAATCTACAGGAGGCCTTTTCTACAGAGGGCATTGTAACTGGCACTATCTACAGGGGGCATTGTGACTGTCACTATCTACAGGGGGCATTGTTAGTGTGTGTTGTGTTTTACTTAACAGTGTTTGACACAATTTAATTCAGGGGCACAGTGTGTGGTACTATTATATTCAGGAGTACAGTGTATAGTACTATTATATTCAGAAGTACAGTGTATAGTACTATTACATTCAGGAGCATATTCAGGGGCACAGTTTATGATACTATTATATTTGGAAGCATAGAGTGTGGCATCATGAGAAATGTAATCTTCATTTATAGGTGGGTGTTGGAAAAGTGAGGAGCTGAAGAAATGGGCCGTGCCCTGAAGTCTGGACCAGATGGAGAAAAAAAGAGAAAAAAAACAATAAAGAATCTGAGACATCACCTGTGAGTCACTTAATGTAAATGTTTATTCTCCCTGTGACTGATCAGTACTGTAGTCACTGTATAATCTGCAGCGAGATGACGGATGGTAGCATTATTTTATGTTAAATAGCAACTCCCAGCATGATCTAACCATTGTTCAGGCTATACTGGGAGCTGTTGTTTTATGTCGTACAAATTTATGCAACAGGGGTTAAACTGAATTTGCAAATAATCTCTGTACTGAACTGTATTTGTTCTGGTGCTGTATATATGTACTGAGCTCGGTTCTGTTACCGCATATATGTACGGAGCTTGGTTCTGGGGCTGTATATTTGTATTGATCTTGGTTCTGGGGCTGTATATATATGTACTGAGCTTTGTTTTGGGGCTGTATATATATGTACTAGGCTTTGTTCTGGGGCTGTATTTATGTACTGAGCTTGGTTCTGGTATATATGTACTGAGCTGGGTTCTGTTGCTGTATATATGTACTGAGCTTGGTTCTGGTGCTGCATATATGTACTGAGCTTGGTTTTGGGGCTGTATATTTGTACTGAGCTTGGTTCTGTGGCTGTATATATTTACATTCTCTTAAGGTAAAAGTAGATGTTAAAATCTACTTTTACCTTAAGAGAAGGTAAATATATACAGTAAAAACTGAACCCAAAAAACCATGGAGGAATCTCAGTTTTTTCCAATTCACCCATTATATGGTACTTTACATGGTGCCAATAAAAACTACAACTCCTCCCACAAAAAAATAATCCTTCACACACCACTCCATTGACACAAAAGTAAAAAAGTTATAAAGCTCCTGACCACTTTAGTGTCTCAAAATATTCAGTTTTTCTCTTCTGTATGGCTCATTCTGCTTTTACATCTAATTCAAAACCGTTCCAGATCTGTGGCTGCCTAAACAGAAATCTGCAAATATATACGGTACAGCGTCTTCAAAGTTCTGTCTTCAGAGTTCGGAGGGGGGGGGGCAGACTTGGAAAAAGTGCCCGGGGCCCATGGTACCCTTAATCTGCCCCTGTTCAGTCCCTTTACTCAGCACTTGGTTGAAGCACCTTTGGCAGTGATAACAGCCTCCAGTCTTCTTGGGTTTGATGCCACAAGGTTTGCACACCTGAATTTGGGGATTTTCTGCTATTCTTCTCTGCAGATCCTCTCAAGCTCTGTCAGGTTGGATGGGGACCATCGGTGGACGGCCATTTTCAGGTATCTCCAGAGATGTTCGATTGGGTTAAAGTCAGGGCTCTGACTGTGCCACTCAAGGATATTCACAGAGTTGTCCCCCCGCCACTCCTGTGTGGTATTGGCTGTGTGCTTAGGGTCATTGTCTTGTTTGAAGGTGAAACATCGGCCCAGTCTGAGGACCAGAGAAGTCTGAATCAGGTTTTCATTAAGAATATTTTTGCACTTTGCTCCATTTATCTTTCCCTCAACCCTGACCAGTCTCCCTGTCCCATTTGCTGTAAAACACCCCCACACCATGAAGCTGCCACCACCATGCTTCACTGTAGGGATGGTATTGGACAGATGATAAGCAGTGCCTGATTTCCACTAGGCATGACGCTTTGAGGCCCAAAAATGTAATCTTGGTTTCATCAGATCACAGAATCTTGTTTGTCACAGTCTGAGAGTCCTTCAGGTGCTTTTTTGCAAACTCCAGACGGGCTTTCATGTGTCTTTTACTGAGGAGAGGCTTCTTTCTTGTCACTGTGCCATAAAGCCCAAATTGGTGGAGTGCTGCAGTGATAGACTTTCTGAGTGCAGTTCATATCAGCTAGGGGTGGCTACTTTAAAGAGTCAAAAATCTAGATTTAATTTGTTTAAACAAAGCTAATCCATTATCTTTATTTATATTAACTTTTTTTTTTTCTATACTTTCATTTCAAAGTACATTTGAGGCATTAAACTGTGTAAATATCAATAAAAATGGGAAAAATGTAGGTGTTCTAAAAGTCAACTCCAAAATGGGTTATCTTCTGCTGGCCCTTTGAAGTCCATTATTGTGTCAGAGCCTGGGTCCATTAGAGGAACCACTGGTCCTCTGGGGGGCCAAACCGACCCTAAATAATGGGGAAGGCCGAATTTACATTGATAATTTACTACAACAATCATATTTTAAAGGTGAAAAAAATAAAAACAAAAGTCCATATTGCTCAAGGTGATATCCTGCCGTGTTTATCCAAAGGAAGGAACAAATCCTTTCTGACTTCATTTATGGCTATAAAATCCTGACTTAACACCACAGCTCAAGCAATCTACCATTTAAAGGGATCCTGTCTTGTTGAAAATGTAGTCCAATCTGCAGGCAGCATGTTATAGAGCAGGAGAAGCTGAGAAGATTGATATATATTTTTGTGGGAAAATATTCAGTATAACTTGTATTTTATATATTTAAACCTCTACTCTTTCTAAGCTTAGGAGTCCAGTAGGCGGGCCTATTCAGCCATTGACAGCTATCTCTGTAGGCATGCTCAAACTGGGAAGGCTGTCAATCATAGAGTAAGACCACCCACTGGACTCCTAAGCCCAGAATGAGCAGAAGTTTAAATTAATAAAAATAAGTTATACTGAATATATTATAGCAATCTCCTCAGCTCCTCCTGCTCTATAACATGATGCCTGCAGATTGGACAGTATTTTCATTGTGACAGGTTCCCTGTAAAGGATCTGCCAGGCACAGCTTCGGGGTTAACTCCCTTAATTAATCAGTCAGCACCTGAATCTACATCCCTGAGACTGACTCCAGCTTCCACCACTCAGGCTGGCAGGCTTAGGAGTGGGAGAGCCTATCGCAGCCTGGCCAGACTCAGCTAGCTCCCGCCCTCTGTCTATTTATACCTGCATTTCCTGTTCCTCCTTGCTTGTTATTCTTTTTCGTGTGGTTTCCTGGCCCAGCTACAGCTCCTTCTATTTTGTTCCTGCTCCATCAGACTCTGGCTTACTGACTACTCTTCTGCTCTTCGTTTGGTACCTCGCACACTCCTGGCTTGACTCCGCTCGTTCACCACTCTGGTTGCTCACGGTGTTGCCGTGGGCAACTGCCCCTTTCCCTTGCTTGTATTCCCTTGTATGTTTGTCGTGTTTGTCGTGCACTTACTGAGTGCAGGGACCGCCGCCCAGTTGTACCCCGTCGCCTAGGGCGGGTCGTTGCAAGTAGGCAGGGACAGAGTGGCGGGTAGATTAGGGCTCACTTGTCCGTTTCCCTACCCAAACGGAGAGGACCCCGCCAAGGTTCAGGCTGTGGCGGAATGGGTCCAACCTGCCTCCCTGAAGGCGTTACAGTGTTTTTTGGGGTTCGCTAATTATTACAGGAGATTTATTGCTAACTTCTCGGTCATCGCTAAGCCTCTTATGGACCTCACTCGCAAAGGTGCTGATCTCCTCCACTGGCCTCCTGAGGCTGTCCAGGCTTTTGAGGTCCTTAAGAAGTGCTTTATCTCGGCCCCGGTGCTGGTTCAGCCCAACCAAATGGAGCCATTTATCGTGGAAGTTGACGCATCTGAGGTGGGAGTGGGGGCTGTCTTGTCCCAGGGTACCAGGTCCCTCACCCATCTCCGCCCCTGTGCCTACTTCTCCAGGAAGTTTTCGCCAACTGAGAGTAACTATGATATTGGCAACCGCGAACTCTTAGCCATTAAATGGGCATTTGAAGAGTGGCGCCACTTCCTGGAGGGGGCTAGACACCAGGTAACGGTCCTTACCGACCACAAGAATCTGGTTTTCCTAGAATCTGCCCGGAGGCTAAACCCGAGACAAGCTCGATGGGCGTTATTTTTTACCAGATTCAATTTTTTGGTTACCTATAGGGCTGGGTCTAAAAATATTAAGGCTGATGCACTGTCGCGTAGCTTCATGGCCAGCCCTCCTTCGGAGGAAGATCCTGCTTGTATTTTGCCTCCAGATATAATCATTTCCTCGATCGATTCTGATTTAGTCTCTGAAATTGCTGCTGATCAAGGTTCAGCTCCCGGGAACCTTCCTGAGAACAAGCTGTTTGTTCCCCTGCAATTCCGGCTAAGGGTACTTAGGGAAAATCATGACTCCGCACTATCTGGTCATCCAGGCATCCTGGGTACCAAACACCTCATTACCAGAAATTATTGGTGGCCTGGGTTGCCTAAAGACGTTAAGGCCTACGTCGCCGCTTGTGAGGTTTGTGCTAGGTCCAAGACTCCCAGGTCCCGACCAGCGGGCTTACTGCGTTCGTTTCCCATTCCCCAGAGACCTTGGACACATATCTCCATGGATTTTATCACCGATTTGCCTCCATCCCAAGGCAAGTCGGTGGTGTGGGTGGTGGTAGACCGCTTCAGTAAGATGTGCCACTTTGTGCCCCTCAAGAAACTACCCAACGCCAAGACGTTGGCTACCTTGTTTGTCAAACACATCCTGCGTCTCCATGGGGTCCCTGTCAATATTGTTTCGGACAGAGGGGTACAATTTGTTTCATTGTTTTGGAGAGCCTTCTGTATGAAGTTGGGGATTGATCTGTCCTTCTCCTCTGCCTTCCATCCTGAAACCAATGGTCAAACGGAGAGGACTAATCAATCTCTAGAACAATACTTAAGGTGTTTTGTCTCTGACTGTCAATATGATTGGGTCTCATTCATTCCCCTCGCCGAATTTTCCCTTAATAACCGGGTCAGTAACTCGTCAGGGGTCTCTCCCTTTTTCTGTAATTTTGGGTTTAATCCACGGTTCTCCTCCGTTTCACCTGGTAGTTCCAACAATCCCGAGGTAGAGGTCGTTCATCGGGAACTGTGCACAGTCTGGGCCCAGGTTCAGAAGAACCTAGAGGCGTCCCAGAGCGTACAAAAAACTCAGGCTGATAGAAAACGTTCTGCTAACCCCCTGTTTATGGTCGGGGATCTGGTGTGGTTGTCGTCTAGGAACTTGCGTCTCAAGGTTCCGTCCAAGAAGTTTGCTCCCCGGTTTATTGGGCCGTATAAGGTCATTGAGGTCCTCAATCCTGTCTCCTTCCGGCTGTAGTTACCCCCGTCTTTTCGTATACACGACGTGTTTCATGCCTCCCTCCTTAAACGCTGCTCCCCGTCCTTGGCTCCCTCGAGGAGACCTCCTGTTCCCGTCCTCACCCCTGAGGGGGTGGAATTCGAGGTGGCCAGGATTGTGGACAGCAAGATGGTCCAAGGCTCCCTCCAGTACCTGGTCCATTGGAGAGGTTACGGGCCCGAGGAGAGGACTTGGGTACCCGCCCGGGATGTTCACGCTGGGGTATTGGTCAGGAGGTTCCACCTGCGTTTCCCCAGTAAGCCAGGTCCACTTAGAAAGGGTCCGGTGGCCCCTCATAAAAGGGGGGGTACTGTAAAGGATCTGCCAGGCACAGCTTCGGGGTTAACTCCCTTAATTAATCAGTCAGCACCTGAATCTACATCCCTGAGACTGACTCCAGCTTCCACCACTCAGGCTGGCAGGCTTAGGAGTGGGAGAGCCTATCGCAGCCTGGCCAGACTCAGCTAGCTCCCGCCCTCTGTCTATTTATACCTGCATTTCCTGTTCCTCCTTGCTTCTTATTCTTTTTCGTGTGGTTTCCTGGCCCAGCTACAGCTCCTTCTATTTTGTTCCTGCTCCATCAGACCCTGGCTTACTGACTACTCTTCTGCTCTTCGTTTGGTACCTCGCACACTCCTGGCTTGACTCGGCTCGTTCACCACTCTGGTTGCTCACGGTGTTGCCGTGGGCAACTGCCCCTTTCCCTTGCTTGTATTCCCTTGTATGTTTGTCGTGTTTGATGTGCACTTACTGAGTGCAGGGACCGCCGCCCAGTTGTACCCCGTCGCCTAGGGCGTGTCGTTGCAAGTAGGCAGGGACAGAGTGGCGGGTAGATTAGGGCTCACTTGTCCGTTTCCCTACCCCCTGGTCATTACATTCCCTTTAAATATTAGGTTTTTCTTGACCCCTTTAAAACGTATATAACAATTTAATTATTACAACATCCTATGTCAGAGTCCCATAGGTTTACTGCTCTTACCGGTACTGATGGGGAACTAGATTTAGTGCATCCCCAATTTTTAAAACACGCCTGGGTTTAAAAAGACCATTACAAAAATGTTTATTTTGACCTTGATATTTTTATACAATGTATTGTATTTATACATTCACCCATTACCTTCAATATAGATCCTTATTTCAGCCTTTGAATTGTATGAGGGCAATACAAAGCCCTAAAAGGACACTTGCTGGCAATTTAACTTTTTATAAATTCTCTAATTTGTAGAGTTTAACCCTTTCATCACCAGAAATGTTTTGGATCTTGATACCCAAGCAAAATGTCACCATTTGCTGTTTTTTTTTTAATTTTGTTGTCATTGTTGTTGTTGTTGTTATTATTGGTCTATCCTGACTTTTTTAACCCCTTCCCCCTGCTTGCATTCTGGGCCCTAATGACCAAGCCATTTTCTAAATTTTTCCATTGTCACATTCGAAGAGCTAAAACTTTATTATTTTTGCGTCGACATAGCTGTTTAAGGTCTTGTTTTTTGTGACACGTCTTGTAGTTTTTATTGGTACCATTTTGGAGAAGATGCGACTTTTTGATCACTTTTTATCACATTTTTTTAAAGTCAGGATTAACAGAAAACAGCAATTCTTCCATAGTTTTTTATTTTATTTTTTACAGCATTCACCGTGCGGGTTAAATAATGTAATCGATTTATAGTCGGGGTCGTTATGGACGCGGCGATACCAAATATGTGCAACTTTTTTGCTTTATTGTGTTTTTTTTTTTAATAGTAAAGCAGTTTGTAAGGGGAAAAAGTGGGTTTTTCATTTTTTTTTTTTAATTAACTTTATTCAACTTTTTTTTACTTTTATACCAGTCCCACTAGGGGACTTCACTATGCGATCCTCATTATAATACACTGCAATACTTTTGTATTGCAGTGTATTATTGCCTGTCTGTTTAAATGACCTAGCAGGCATTCATTACAGGCAGACCTGGGGGCCTTTATTAGACACAGACACTCGGCAATCGTATCGCCGGGTGTCGGTGGGGGAGAGAGGGAGCTCCCTCCCTCTCTCCAAAACCACTCAGATGTGGTGCTCGCTATTGAGCACCGCATCTGAGGGGTTAAACTTGTTAGATTGATACTTATATCGATTTCACGGCTCCCTGCTCTGTTTATTTTATTCTAATGCAGCGCCGTGGAATAGCGGCGCTGTAGAATAAAGCCCATTAATGACCGCGTGAAAAGGCTTATCGGCGGTCATTAAGGGGTTAATGACTTTTCAATGGCTTTTGTTGTGTGATATCACGCTGCAGCAAGTTATCAGACTCAAGATAAAGATGGCTACATCCGCATGTAGGAGAAAAAAAAAAGAGACAAATGCATGAACCCTATAGTGTAGTAGGTAGCAAAATGTAGAATACCCTAATAACGGGAAAGGCGTTGTACACACTCAATGAGGCATGAAAATCATCTTCAATCGCAGTGGATCCTGGTCAGAATCAAATCTGTTCAGTTGTGTTCACCATGGTGGTTGCTCAATGTTACCAGCCCGAGTCAAGATAAAGATAGCTACATCCGTATGACGCTATCTACAGGGGGGCACTATCTACAAGGGATGGCTTTGCGTGACACTCAGGGAAAGGGGGTCCATTTAAAAGTTTGTTATGGGGCCCAGTGTTTCCTAGTTACGCTCCTGGTTCCAGAAGTCTAAAGGGATATTATAAGTGTGCAAACTAACATTTAGTAACTTCCTACATGAGAAAGGAACAGATATAGGGACTGTTTTTGTGTTGGAGACAGAAGGTGCTAGTCACAGTGCTGCGTGTAAGGCTTATGTGTGGGGCATAGATTAAGATATTTCTCGTGTGGGAACAGATTGTGAAAGGGAAAGATGACCAGCTAAGTTTTGTCTATTTTTAATTTCGGGTAGGGACTTGGATGATACTGTATGAAAAAAGTCTGCATAATATCTCTCCTCCAGAAAGGAAGAAAACTCTTCAGCCAACCAGAACCCTACTCTGTAATGATGAGGAGGAATAACTCCGAAACCGTGCTATCTACAGTTGGGTGCCTCTGGTTTTGCTTTTAACCCGAGTCATGTTTCATGGCTCTATAAAGGGTCTGGCATTGACTTACAGGGTTGTCACCTATAGGTGGCACTAGAAGTTTTCTTCCTTCTGGAGGCGACAGTAGGAAAATGAGAAAGAGGAGAAGGCTGACAGACAGTCACCTGACATAAAATAGTAGGGTGCTCATGTTGGGAGCAGAGAATAGAAGCATAATTTGGGTTTAATTTACATAAAGATGAGATTAAAAAAAATCAAAGAGTTTTGGGAAATGAAATGTTGCAAGAACGTTATAAATACTATGATTAAATTCATGGCAAATACAAAAAAAAAATCACCAGAACGAACCACATTTGTTCATGGCCCATGAATTACCTCGCTAAAATTGTGAAGACTTTAACAAAATAACTTGCTGGTGTCACCGCTAGTTCCTCTTATTTACCAGGTAATGGCTTGTCTGGGAGCCGTTATTACTGAAAAATGATTCATTTTGTGCTCTGTTAACTTATTGATCCCAAAGTAATCTGATTCAAACACTGCAGCCGAAGCAAAATAAAAAATCAAAAGTGTCCAGTGGGGATCTTCACAGTCATCTCAACATATCTGAACTACCACTGTGATCATTGGATGTGGTTAATAGAACACTTGTCTCGGAAAGCCTTATAACTCAAAACGGATTAAAAGAGAATGTTTCCTAACATATAAATATATATTGTTGCTATTATAAGACATTGAACTAACTGCTGATAGTTAAAACAAGACACATGACCAAAATAAGCCATGTGTTGACTATCCCATGACTGTAATATCCAGTTACATTTTAGTTTTTCATATATTTGTTTTACTTTTCCAATAAATTTGATGGATGTTGCCAATCTAACGATCATGGTCCATTGTTACCTACGGTCTGGGGCACGATCTCCAAACTAGGATTCTGTGGCACAATCCGGTTCCTCAGAACCCCTCTCTCCAAAATAGGAGAGAATAAGAAAAGACTGTGTTGTCCAAGTAATAGGATTCTGATCACAAGTTTCCAGTTTGGTCCATCTTAGTAGGGGTTCCTCAGGATGGAAAAGAATTTTCCAGAAACTTTCTGGAGCTAAAGACGGTTGAGAATCAATGTTGGTGAAAGAAGAATCGAATAGGTCGGTCTTCAATCAGTGAGATGGGGCCCCATAGCAAATATCAATATGGGCCCTCATTATGGTGACAGTAAGGCTTAATGTTTGATTCCTTCTCCACCATCTTTCCATGAATTTTAGTCCTGCCCAGGTACTCAACACCCAGTTGAAGGGTCCCACAGTAACCACATTTTATGCCTCTATGGTACTGTATGTATGCCCTTGTCTGCAATGCTATTGTACAACCTTAAGTTAAGTGGCACCAGAGATGTCGGGCAGCCCTTTATCTCCTTGTTGAGATCATACACTCATATACAGCTCGAATGTGCATGTGTATAGGGTAGTTGAGCTATCAGATGAACGATTTGCAGCCAGCATTAGAAAAATATTTGTAGTCGGCAACAAAATATATTGTAGCATGCTCCATCACATGCTGTCTCATAGATCATACTTTCCGAAATAATTCTGAGGCACATACAAGGTACCACACTTCCTCCTTTTTTTCCTTTAGTTCAATCACATGCAAAAAGGGATGTGCAAACCTTCTCCAATCTCTGCCATACTGATCAGGCAGGAAACTCGTCATTTCTAGGACAATGTACACGTTATTTCAGTAGCTGCCCTTCACCCAAAAAGTTGGTACATCAATTTTCACTCTTTCAAAGCATTGCCCCATACTGGTTAGGCATGTGACTGCCCCTCAACTGAAACCATAATGATCAATATGATATTATTTTACTATTGTTTGATGTTTTTGAAGTTCAATTTTTATTTGGTTGTGAAAATAATTAAAGATGTATTTGCTTTTGTTTGTTTTATTGACATGACCTTCATCCCATTGGCCCTCTCACCCACTCAACCAGTCTACCTAAAAGGATCATTCTACAACTTCTATGAAAACAACATGTGAATAAATATTTATGTTATTACATACCGTACATAAAAATAATCATTACTTAAAGAAGTTATCGACTCTAGACAATTGTTTTCTTGTGACATTTTGTACTTTATGTTAGTGAAAAAATTTGGTCGATAAATTCAATATTTATTTGTGAAAAACTTCAAATTTTAGCAAAAATTTGAAAAATTAGCATTTTTCTAAATTTAAATGTATTTGCTTCTAAAACAGATAGTAATACCACAGAAAATAGTTACTAATTAACATCCCCCATATGTCTACTTTATGTTTGCATAATTTTTTTCCACGTACTTTTATTTTTCTAGGACGTTACGAGGCTTAGAACTTTTGCAGCAATTTCTCATATTTTCAAGAAAATTTCAATAGGCCATTTTTTCAGGGACCAGTTCAGTTCTGAAGTGGCTTTGAGGGCCTTATATATTAGAAAGTCCCCATAAATGATCCCATTTTGAAAACTGCACCCCCTCAAGGTATTCAAAACCACATTCAGAAAGTATTTTAACCCTTTAGGCGTTTCACAGGAATTAAGACAAAGTAGAGGTGAAATTTACAAATTTCATTTTTTTTGCCGAAATTCATTTGTAATAAAAAAAAAATCTGTAACACAGAAGGTTTTACCAGAGAAACGCCACACCAGCAGTGACTAGCAAGGAGGGAGGTTGTGTGTTTGGGAGCTGCTGTGTGTGTGCTGTGAGTGTGCTGTGTGGACCACACCCGGAATCCAGGGAGTTTCCTTTCTTTCACCAGCCCAGGTTTCTATCACCTGCCTGGGCTAAGGAAGCTTCCCTGAAGGAGGCTCCATTCATACATGGAGCCTCAGACCTCTACCCCCTGGAGCATGCAGGCGGGGGGTAGAGGGTCTTCCCAACCTGCTGGGAGCGTGCAGCCAGCATCAGGGGTGAGAAGGTCATCCCGTGGAAAGATCTGTGCGGCCCCCCCTGATGCTGGGGCTCTGGAAGGAGCCAGGAGGAGAGACATGGCGGATCATCCAGGTGGAGGACCAGAAGGCCCAGCAAGGCCAGATGCCAGACCTGAGGACCAGAGCACGGTAGAGGAATGGGGGCTACTGCGGTCGGGAGAGTCGGTGGAAACCTTCAGCTCCCGCCTAGCTGCCCGGCTGGAAGAATACCGGGACCTCGGTAAGTCCCTGCGGCGGCTGCGGGAAGATCTGGCGGCCGCAAGGGGACGAGCAGCGAAAACATCAGGCGCCAAGAGGTCCCGGTATAATCTACAGGTAAAGGAACTACTTGAAGAAATTAATATGGTGGAGGAGAGAAAGATGGAGATTGTGGTCGGTGGGGGAGCCTTCGGGGAGAAATTGGAGAATGATGAAAGGTTTTCCCTGATGGCGTCCCCCACGCAAAGTAATGAAACCCCCTGCAAAAGGGGAGTAAAAGCACTGGCTGCTAAAGGTGCAGTGGAAGCTGCAGAGAAGGAGGCCGCAAAATTGGAGGCCGCAAAATTGGAGGCCGCAAAATTGGAGGCCGCAAAATTGGAGGCCGCAAAAATGGAGGCCGCAAAATTGGAGGCCGAAAAAATGGAGGCCGCAAAATTGGAGGCCACTGAAATGGACGAAAGTGTGGAGAGGACGCCAACCCGGGAGGAGACGGGCTCGGAGGACCCCTGGGAAGGCAGTAACGGAGGGGCAAGTGGGGAACTTACCTGCAGCCAAGGTGTGCATGACATTGAATCGGGCAGTGGGCACCCCCCGGGGTTGCTCACGCAAATACGGCTGCAGGAGTCCCCAGTGTCCCTCCAGAACTTTACTTTTGGAGCGGAGTTGCCACCAGAGGAGGACAAAGTGCAGAAGAAAAAGTTATGGAAGTTAAGGCGGAAGAAAACAAAGGCGAAGACAGGTGGGGTATCCTATAAATATTCCTACCTGTCTTCCTTGCGTTCCGGACCGGGTGAGAGCTCGGTTCGGGACGCAAACCCCGCAAATCCCCCAGCTCCGGCCTCTGCAGTGGGGTCGTGGCGGGTATGTGGGCAGAAAGATATGGTGCTGGTTTTGAGCAATGTGGCCAAGATGGCGCCAGACGCCGTCTCCTGTAAAGGAGGTGGTGTCGATGGCCACGTGGCGCTAGGGGGCGTGTCCCCGTGTCCGGCGGATGGGGAACCTCAGAAGCCGGTCTCTGGCGCAAGCCGGAGGCCGGGGGACGGGGGGAACTGGAAACCGGATGTGGCGCCGGAAAACCGGAAGTCTGCTGGTCATGTGACTCGGCCAGCAGACGCACCAGAAAGTGTTGCGGCAGCGAGTGGTGGCGGTAGGAGAGGCTTCGGCACTGCTGGCCACCCCCCGACGGGAGGGGGGGGTGGTTTGGTGCCGGGAGCGGCTCTAGCTGTGCCTGCGGCCCCTCCATCTGCATCGCCGCAAGGCGGTGGGAGGGGTTTAGCGGGCACGGGGGGTGACGGCACCCCTCCTCCCGAACATTGCATTGGTGGCGCAGCAGAAATGGAGGTCGGTGAAGCGGAGGGTGCTGAGGGATTGCCGCCTGAGATATCCGGCGGCGCCCCAGAAGTAGCGGCACCTGATGATGTGGAGACCCCAAAAACAACATATAAAAAGCCAGTGGACAAAAGGAAGAACTCCGTAACCAGCCTGGCCGGTATGAAAGTTGTGGAGAGGAATGTAAGTGGAAATGTAAATATTGATGGTAATGTTAGTAGTGTTGGTAATATTGTTGGTGGTGGTAATGTTGTGGATATTAATGTGGGTTGTAATATTGTGGGGGGAGTGTCAACCAGTGGCGGGCCGGATGCTCCTTCTGCCAGAGCGCCCGGCAGGTCGTATGCGGGCGTTGTGGTGGGGGGACCGTCGGCCCACCCATCCTCATCTTCTGGGCCCGGGGACGGCAGTTTGCAACAACGCCTCCTAGAAGCCTTAAGGGAGGGGAAGCAGACGATAACAGTAGGGGGAGTGCAGAAGGACCTATCCTTTTGGATAAATAGGTATGGTCTGGATGCCTTCCGAGAGAGACGGGGAGATCAGTGGTCGCTCCCAACAACCGGGCCGGCCGTGGCCAGGAGGAATGTGGTCCGTCTCCAGTGGCGTGGCAATGATGCGTGCCCTCCTCGTAAGAGGGTGGTGGAGCTGCTGCTGGAGATGGGCTTCAAGGCGAGTGACATCTACGCCTTGATACATCCTCATGGTACGGCTGAGTTTGACATCAGCTTTGTTCAGCCGGGGGGCCTTGAGGTCTTCTGGGGGAACTATGAGCTGGTGAAAAGCGAGCCCGGCTGGCGAGGGTTTGCTGCGCAAGCAATCTCTCGCCAGAATGGTCTCAGGAAAGTGACCGTTCTTACCCGTAACGAGTCGCTTTCCTGTGTGGACATCATGACCTGGTTGGGAAGATACGGTGAGGTAGCAGAGATGCCACGGAAGAACTGCGATGAGTTTGGCATCTGGTCGGGAGCCTGGACGTTTATGGTCAAACTTAAGCGTCTGGGGCAGACGGTGTCCCACATACCATCATCTGCTTTCTTGGGAAGAGATCGAATCCTTGTCTTCTACCAGGGGCAGCCGAAGCTGTGTCACCGGTGTGGCGACCCCTCACACTTGAGCGCAAGCTGCACTGTGCAGAAGTGCGCTCATTGTGGGGGGGTAGGCCATCTGGCCGCATCGTGTGAGCAGATTAGGTGTAACCTGTGTGGTGACCTAGGTCACCCTTTCAGTCGGTGTCCGCGCTCAGTCGTCAATGTCTGTTCCAACCCTACGGAGAATGTAAGGAGGGAGGTCTCCGTGGGCGAGGGGGTGGACAGAGACGATAGAGCCCAAGAGCAAGGGATGAACGCCAGGAGGGGACCCCCTTCTCGTCAGAGAAGGGCGGAAAAACGCAGAAGGGAACGAGAGCTGAGGAGGACCCAGGAAACTGGGGACTCCTCTGGCTCGGACCTGGATGCCCCCCAGGATACTGATGCTCTTGGGGGGGCCGTACTGGACGAGGAGATAAGGAGGATAGAGAGAGAGCAGAGGGCTGAGGACTCCCAGTCCTCCCACTATGAAAGTGTGGAAGAGGAAGGGAGGTCACAGCCTAAAACAAAACAGGGGACACCGGGTAACATCAAAACAGGGCTAAAAAAATCTGACCCTGCCCCGGCCAAGGAAGGCAAAACCTGCACCCCCCTGGTGTGCTCCCCCAACCGATACCGTGTTCTCATGGATATTCCAGACCCCCAGGCCGGGGGGGAGAGCACGGTAGGGAGTCTAGGAGTCGTTGAGCCTCCTCTTCTGCGGGGGCCACTGTCCCCGGGGGAGGGGGTCGGCCCGGACCCAGGAGATGAGAATGGGAGGGGGGTGGTGGAGGTTATGGACTCCTCAAAAACAAAAAAAAGAGGTAAAGAGGGTGAGGGGTCCTCCTCAGAGGAGAAAGCAAGGGGTGGGAAGAAGAAAACCGTCTAACTCAATCATTTATGATGGCGGCACCCACTCCGTTGACGCTGGCATCGATTAACGTTGCCAGCATTAAGTCGAATATGGCTAGATTTGCAGCCTTTGATTTTCTCGGCCGGGTTGAAGCTGACATTTTGTTTTTGCAGGAGACCAGACTGTCACTTTTGGCAGAGGTCGTGAAAGCTAGGAGGGAGTGGCGACGTGGGCCCTCCTACTGGTCTCTTGCGGCTGAGCCATATAGCGGGGTGGCGGTACTTTTTACCGCACCGGTCACATGCCGGCGGATGATCGAGTTAGAAATGGGGCGGTGCTTGATCTTAGATGTTCTCATGAGGGGACAAGAACTAAGACTCATTAACATCTACGGTCCCCAGACAAAGTGGGACCGGAAAAGTCTCTTCATGAGGATTAAGCCCTTCCTTTTTACAGGCCGACAAGTCATTTTTGGAGGGGACTTTAACACTGTCGTTAGGCCCCAAGACAGAGGAGGTTCCAGAAAGGTACTGGCCTATGATAGTGTCGAGTTGAATAGAATAGCTAGTGATGCTCGCCTGGAGGACATCCACATTCGGTATACCCCAGGCCACTCGGGGTTCACCTATCATAGTGGTAGTCGTAGGTCCAGGATAGACAGGTTTTTTTTAAAGGAGGACGCCATCTCTTCGGCAGTGTCCGTCGTTGAGGTGGAGTTCTCCGATCACTGTATGATTATTTTTTCTTTGAATGTTGCAGAGTCCCTCCAGATGGGAAGAGGTATATGGAGGCTGAATTCTACTCTCCTGGAAGAAGCAGAGATAAGACAGGCCTTCGAGGATTTTCTTCAGAGCCAGGTACCTTTATTGGATCTAGGTGGTACTAAGTCTGAGTGGTGGGAGGTGTTCAAAGAACGGGTGGCTGAGTTTTTCCGTCAGATCTCGTGCCTCAGGTCTATGAGCAGGTATCGCCTGTATCAAGACATGAGGAGGAAACTCGAACATCTAGTCTCAACCGGAGGTAGCCGTGAGGAAATCTCCGTGGTGAAAGCTCTGCTCAAAAGATGCCAATATGATAGGCACACGTCTTTGGTTCTTGAACGGGATTTCGGGAGGTACCGCTCGCCCGACCCTTACAAGAACTGCAAGATGTCAGTGAGTCGTAAGGTGGTGACAGGACTGGTAGATAGTACAGGCTCCCTGATGAGATCCAAATCAGGGATCCTGGAGGTCATCAGATCCTTTTATTCGCAGCTTTTGGGTGAGCAGGATCTAAACCGAGACGAAATGTCGGCTTTCCTGGCTGAAACCATCCCTGAGCCAGGAGCAGACCCCTCGCTTGGTGTTTTGACAGAGTCGATCAAGGAAGAGGAAGTGATGCTGGCGATTGATGGGTTGGCCATCAAAAAGTCGCCAGGCCCAGATGGCTTAACATCTGAGTTTTATAAGGCTTTTAAGGGAACCTTAGTTCCCCTCTTGACTGCGGTTTTTAATGAGTGCCTCTCCTCGGGCGCTCTGCCAAAGTCAATGGGCAAGTCGGCCTTGATCATTCTGTCAAAGGGTAAGGATTCGACCCGTATTGAGAACTGGCGTCCCATAGCGCTCCTCAATACGGACAGAAAGGTTCTCGCAAAAGTACTGTTTAATCGGCTGGTGAAGTTTGCACCCCGGCTCCTTTCTTCGGCCCAGCATTGCTCTGTTCCAGGCCGCAGCACCTTTAGTGCTGTCCTCAGTGTCAGAGAGGCAGTGGAGCAGGGACATTCTGGCCGATGGGAGGGGTACATGCTGTCCTTGGATCAGGCCAAAGCTTTTGACCGGGTGAATCACAAGTACCTATGGTCAGTCCTTCTGAGGTATGGCCTACCGGGTGAGTTCGTTAATTGGCTCCAGACCCTGTACGCTGGGGCTGAGTCTTTTGCACTGGTGAACGGTTGGACTGGAACCCCCTTTGAGGTTGGGTCTGGTGTCCGCCAGGGTTGTCCCTTAAGCCCCTTGCTGTATGTTTTCGCGATCGACCCCTTTCTTAGGCGGCTCGATCGTGGGCCATTGGCGGGGGTGGGGATGGACTTGGAGGAGCCGGAAGCCACTCAGAGGGTGGTTGCGTACGCGGATGACGTCACTATCTTTGTCTCCTCGAGAGGGGAGGCAGAGTGGGTGATGTCAGAAGTTGAGCGCTACTCACGGGCATCTGGGTCCAGGATCAACCGGGACAAGTGTGAAAGTCTCTGGCTGGGGGGAGGGGATCCTAGTTTTGATCTCCCGGACACCCTCCCAGAGCCCAAAGGGTCTGCTAAAATCTTAGGCATTGAATTTGGCCCGGGTGATTACCCCAAGAAAAACTGGGAAGGTAGGCTATCAATAGCTGCCCAGAAGGTTGGCCAATGGAAGGGATGGTCTTTGTCCCTTAGGGAAAGGGTTCACCTGGCCAAGGCTTACCTGATGCCCATGTTGCTCTACCTTGGCAGCGTGTGCATGTTGCCAGAGCCTCTCTGGACTCGGGTCTATAGCCTGTTCTTCCAACTGTTATGGGGAAACAGGCTTAACCTAATCAAGAGGGAGGTTACTTACCTACCGAGGAAACTAGGTGGGTTAGGTATGGTTAACCCAGTGGTGTTTCTAGTAAACACCTTCATTAAAATTAATTTGGCGAACCTCTTTGAAAGAGAAAGGGCTCCTCTGTGGATATCCTCCTGCAGGGGATGGTTTCGGCCTTTCTTCCAGGAATGGGAGACAGGAGGCCAAGCGAAAGACCTGCGTGTACCCCATGGGCACCTCCCGGCTTATGCCGCCCCGGTTCTGAAGGTTGTTCGTCGGTGGGGTCTGGAGGCGAGGGAGATCAAGACCATGTCGAGAAAATTTCTTGACAGAAAGGTCTTGTTGACCTGCTTCCAGAAGCCCCTGGCGCTCAGGGACTGCCCAAGTAGCGACCTCGGGGTGGGATTAAAACTTTTAAACTCTGTGAGGATTCCCCAGAAGTTTTGGGATCTGGCTTGGCGCTGCTTCCATGGGAGGCTGTATGTAAGGGGCAATCTGAAGTTTAGAAACTCCGATGAAAGAGGTTGTCCTCGGGAGGAGTGCGATGACACGCTGGAAAGCATGGACCATTTCTTGCTTCAGTGTCCCTTCAATGCAGAGGTTTACAAACGGGTGGGTGCCTCCATCGGTTGGCCCGGTCTGACCAACCTCTCCTACGCTGGTTGGGCCTATGGGGCATTCGGAGACCTGGGTGGAAGGGATCATTGCACTTCTTTTTTAGTTAGTTTAGTGATCAGGTATTTCACGTGGAACGCACGGTGCTTAGTATCGACTCAGTGTAAAATCCTCCTGGAGGACGAGGTGTGTAGGAATATCATGGGTGACCTGGTGAAGGTCCGGTCTCTGGAGGTTGAGAAACTGGGTGCATCCAAGGCCTCTCGACTTTGGAGGGGCTTCAATTTTAGGGTGCCCTAGGTGGAACCAACCTTCAGGGGGAGGGGAGGGAGTGCCCCTGGGTATTAGACTGGAGGTGGGGGTCTGCACCTGGCCATGACACCGGGAAATAGCGATAGGGACAGAATGAGAGACAGCAGGAGGGACAGATTTAGTTTATAAAGTAATAAGGGATAGAGATAGGGCAAGCAGGATAGGTTTAGCGATAGGGACCGGGGTGGTGGTTGGGGGTTGGCTTTGGCCTCTGGGCTGGTGCTCTAGGGGGGCTTTCCTCTCTCTCTCCTCTGGTGATGGGCTGAGTAAGCACAAGTAGGTTTTTGTTTTGAGCTTTTTGGAGACAGAAAAAGGGCTTACAAGCAGCCAAACTTAGGTTTTCGGGTTTATGTATATAGTATGGTATTTGGTTATAGTTATGTGTCGATATGGTGTATAGGTCTATGCATGGGTTTGTGTGAATGTTTAGGTAAGATGGGCAGTAGATAGGTGGGGTGGGGGGCCTGGGGGTGTGCCCAGCCTGATTCTGGACTACGTGGACGTGAGGAGGACATGAGACGTGGCATCGGGCTGGTTGGGTGATGTGTTGGGTGGTGGGGGCCAGCATCTGAACTATGCGGACATGGAAGGACATGAGGCGTGATGCTGGTTGGGGGAGGTGATGGGTGGTGATGGATAAGGTAGTATGTACAGGGTTAGGTATGAATGTGGATAAGTTAATAAAAAGGAAAAAAAAAAAAAAAAAAAAAAAAAAAAAAATTTAAAAAAATTAAAAAAAAAAAAAAAAAAAAAAATTAAAAAAAATTATTTGTTTTTTGGGATTTGTTTTGTTGTTTTTTATATTTTGTTCTTTTCTTTTCATTTACATGGTGCACTGAAGTAAGTGCACCATGAGATGGTAACTTTTATTTTTAGAGTTTATTATTATTATTATTTTGTTTATTTTTATTATGATTATTATTTATTTTGTTTTATATATGTGGTGTTTTTTTAGGGGGCCATTGGTTGGCACATGGTTTTTAAGAGTATGTTGTATATAGTGTTATAGTTATGTTTTCTTGGGGTTGGGGGGGTTTAGGTGTGTGTATGAATGAGTATGGGATTATAGTTATGTATGCATGGGGATTTATGTAAGAAGGGCCAGGCTGGGTAAATTGTACAGAAATGTACATAAGTTTTGTTTTGTTGTGTTTGTTTTGTAAAAACCGTTTATTTTGTAATGTTTTATATTTTTCTATTAAAAGAGTACCAGAGAAACGCAACTCAGTATTTATTGCCCAGATTCTGCAGATTTTAGAAATATCCAACATGTGACCCTAGTGTCCTAATGGACTGAAACACAGGCCGCAGAAGCAACGGAGCACCTAGTGGATTTTGGGGCCTCCTTTTTTTAGGAATATATTTTAGGCACCATGTCAGGTTTGAAGAGGTCTTGTGGTACCTAAACAGTCGAACCCCCCAAAAAGTGACCCCTCAAGGCATTTTTCTAGGGGTATAGTTAGCATTTTGACCCCACAGTTTTTTTTGCAGAATTTAGTGGAATTAGTCTGTGAAGATGAAAATCACCTATTTTTCTGTGGAAACATAGAATTTTTTCATTTTTACAAGGAATAAAGGAGAAAAAGCACCCCAACATTTGTAAAGCAATTTCTCCCGATTACGGCAATACCCCATATGTGGTCATAAACTGATGTTTGGACCCACAGCAAGGCCAGAGGGAAGGAGCGCCTTTTGGATTTTGGAGCTCGGATTTTGCTGGAATGGTTTTCAGTGCCATGTCGGGTTTGCAACGCCCTGGAGGATCCAAAACAGTGGAAACCCCCCAAAAGTGACCCTATTTTGGAATCTACACCACTCAAGGAATTTTTCTAGTGGTATAGTGATCATTTTGACGCCACAGGATCTTTTTCAGAGCTAAGGTGACCAAAAAACAGCGATTTTGGCGCTTTAAATTCTTTATTTATTACAGCGTTCACCGTGCGCAATAAATTATGTGTTACGTTATTCTGCCGGTCGGTACGATTACGCCGATACCATATGTGTATAGTTTTTTTAAAGTTTTGCAGCGTTTGCACAATAAAATTACATTTCTATAAAATAATTTATTTTCTGAGACACGCTATTCTGAGCCGTAACTTTTTTATTTTTTCGTCCAAAAAGCTGTGGGAGGTCTTGTTTTTTTGCGGGACGGGTTGTAGTTTTTATTGGTACCATTTTGGGGTAAATGCGATTTTTTGATCACTTTTTATTTTATATCTTGGGAGGGGTGGTGACCAAAAAATAGCGATGCTCACAGTTTTCCATTTAATTTGTTTGCGGCGTTCACCGTGCAGAAAAATTAACATTATAGTTTTATAGTTTGGGTAGTTACGAACGCGGTGATACCAAATATGTACACTTTTTTTTAACGTTTTCATTTTTTCCCTATTACTTATTATAGTAAAACAAAACCTTTTATTTTTACACTTTTATAAAACATTTTTATTAACTTTTTTTTACTTTTTACACTTTATTTTTTTGTTTATTAACTTTTCTTTTACTTTTTACACTTTATTTTTTTGACCTGCAGCTCTGATCGCTGCTAGAATACATTACACTACCTAGGTAGTGTAACGTATTCCAACTGTCAGTGTGACGTCACATTCACTCTGACAGTTGGTCTACGAGGATCAGCAGAGGCTGGTCCTCATAGGCTTCCATACATGGCAGACCCGGAGGCCATTGCCTGTCCTCCGGATGCCATCACAAGCAGGGGCGTAGCTAAAGGCTCATGGGCCCCGATGCAAAAATTCTTACTGGCCCCCCCCCCCCCGCAAACTTCTCATGGCCGACGGTCCGCAGCTTTCAGCTGCATCGCTGGGTCTCCTAAGTGACCCAACAATGCAGCACTAGCAGCCGGGGGCGTCACTAAGGCTGGGTTCACACACCCTATTTACGGACGTAATTCGGGCGTTTTAGCATTGAATTACGTCCGAAAATGCGGCTCAAAAGCGTTGGCAAACATCTGCCCATTCATTTGAATGGGTCTTACGATGTTCTGTGCCGACGGTCATTTTTTTTTACGCGCCGCTGTCAAAAGGCGGCGTGTAAAAAAGACGCCCGCGTCAAAGAAGTGCCTGTCACTTCTTCAGACGTAAATGGAGCCGTTTTCCATGGACTCCATAGAAAAATAGCTCCAATTACGTCCGTAATGGACGCAGCGAAAGACGCCTGCGCATGCCATTACGGTGCTGTTTTCTCCTGACAACAGCACCGTAATTTCAGCCATAACGGAGGCTGCCGTGTGAACATACCCTCAGGGCTTAAAATGTCAGGGAAATAGCCCCAATACATATGTGTCCGCCCAAAAATAAGTGTGTATATGAGACAGCATAGCATATCTAGATCACTACGACCCTATAAACTATGGATAGGATTAGATACAGTGGCTCAGCAGACAGTATCACACATGATAGGATTAGATACAGTGGCTCAGAAGGCAGTATCACACATGATAGGATTAGATACAGTGGCTCAGAAGGCAGTATCACACATGATAGGATTAGATACAGTGGCTCAGCAGACAGTATCACACATGATAGGATTAGATATAAGGCCCAGCAGACAGTATCACACATGATAGGATTAGATACAGTGGCTCAGCAGACAGTACCACACATGATAGGATTAGATACAGTGGCTCAGAAGGCAGTATCACACATGATAGGATTAGATACAGTGGCTCAGCAGACAGTATCACACATGATCGGTTTAGATATAGGGCCCAGCAGACAGTATCACACATGATAGGATTAGATATAAGGCCCAGCAGACAGTATCACACATGATTGGATTAGATACACAGCTCAGCAGACAGTATCACACATGATTGGATTAGATACACAGCTCAGCAGACAGTATCACACATGATTGGATTAGATACAGGGCCCAGCTCGCTGACATTGCGGCTCCAGCGCTGGACCCAGGACAGGTAAGAATAATAATTTTGCTTCTTTATGTGTTACGGATTATTTTTGTGTGTTTGTGTTATTTTACAGGTTCGGTTGTTGGACTTCGGATTCGAGGACTTCAATGACGGCGTTTTTTTTATTCTCAATAAAATGGTTAATGAGGGTTGTGTTTTTATTTCAATAAAATATTTTTTCTATGTGCTTGTATCTTTTTAAACTTTATTATCACCGCCTTAGTAATGGCCGCTGGCTGATTGACAACCTCCATTACTAAGGCGGGGCTTAATGTTAGCCGGTGCAGAGGCTACACTAACCCCCATTATTACCCCGGTACCCACCGCCACCAGGAGTACTGGGAAGAGCCGGGTACAAACCAGTACCCGACCATCTGTAGTGACGGGCAGGCACCCGGGTGGCCGCAGGCTGGTAGTATTAGGCTGGGGAAGGCCAAAAACAGTGGCCCTTCCCACCCTTGTAATGCTGCCTGCTGCTGCTGTTTTGCATCTGGCTGGTTATGAAAATTGGGGGGGACCCGACATCGTTTTTTCCAATTATTTTTTTTTAAATGACGTGGGGTCCCCCCATATTTCATAACCAGCCAGATACAATAAAGCAGCAGCAGCCTAGCATTACCAGGGTGGGAAGGGCCACTGTTTTTGGCCTTTCCCCTCGGGATAATACCAGCCTGCGGCCACCCCAGTGGCCGACCATCACTACAGATGGTCAAGTACTGGATGGTACCCGGCTCTTCCCAGCACCCCTGGTGGCGGTGAGTACCGGGGTAATAAAGGGGGTTAGTGTTCGCCTCTGCACCGGCTAACACTAAGCCCCGCCTTAGCAATGGACGCCGTCAATCAGCCGGCGGCCATTACTAAGGCGGTAGTAATATAGTTTAAAAAAAAACACAGACATAGAAAAAATATTTTATTGAAATAAAAAAAAACCCACACAGCCCTCATTAACCATTTTATTGATAATATAAAAAGCCATCATCGAAGTAGTCCTGGAATCCGCCGTAGTCCAACGACCGAACCTGTAAGAAAACACACAAAAAATGATTAGTAACACGTGTGTTAGGCTTAGATACAGGGCCCATGTGTGATACTGTCTGTGGGACCCTGTATCTAAGCCTACCACAACGTAGGCTTAGATACAGGGTCCAGCAGACAGTAATCTTATACAGTATAAGATTACTGTGTGCTGGGGCCCTGTATCTAAACCTACAGTGTGGTAGGCTTAGATACAGGGCCCAGCAGACAGGATCACACATCGGCCATGTATCTAAGCCTACCATGTGATTGGCTTAGATGCAGGGCCCAGCAGACAGGATCACACATGGGCCATGTATCTAAGCCTACCATGTGATTGGCTTAGATACAGGGCCCAGCAGACAGGATCACACAATCTGTGATCCTGTCTCATGGGCCCCCTAAGCCTGATACATCGTAGGCTTAGGGGGTTGTACAGTCCCTAAACATTGATGACCTATCCACAGGATAGGCCATCAATAGCTGATGTGTCTCTCGGGACCCACAAATCAGCTGTTTTGAGGGGGCCGCAGCACTCGTACGAGAGCTGCTTCCCCTTCATTTCACTACTTGCTCACACTGTGAATCGCCGACACGGATTCACAGTGTGACCGGAATGAAGTGACAGGAATGAAGGGGAGCAGCTCTCGTACGAGTGTTGCGGCCCCTTCAAAACAGCTGATTGGCGGGTCCCGGGAGTCGGACCCCGCCAGTCAGGGCTATCTTACCTTCCTCTTCGGCCGCGGCGGGAGTTCTGTCGTCTCGATGCTGTGCGCGGCGCATAGCGCTGTGACGTCATGCGCTGCGCACAGCGCCTGACGTCAGGACCTCCGCTGCGATCCGGAACCAGGAAGGTAAGTAAAGTATGTTACTATAGTAACAGGGGCCCGCGGCCCGAGTTACTATAGTAACTTTGTATTGATGTGGTGCGGGGGGCCGTGGGCCCCCCTGGCTTCGGGGCCCGGTCGCAATTGCGACCGCTGCGACCCCTATAGCTACGCCAGTGATCACAAGCATCAGCAGCCCCCACGATTGCATGGGGGCTGCTGATGTGCTACAAACTACAAACCCCCTACATGCGGAGATCGCAATTGAGCCCCGCATGTAACGGGTTAATTGCCGAAATCAGCAGCGATGAGCCGCTGATCGGCAACACTGGGGTGTCAGCTGTCGGGGACAGCTGATCTCCAAGTTCCCGATGCACACCTTGTCGCTGACAGTGTGCCATCGGGAACGACACAGTGACTTCCTGTCACTCTGACAGGAAGCCTATCAGGACCAGCCGAAGGTTGGTCCTGATGGGCTTCCGTCCATGGCAGACACGGAAGCCATTGTTTGGCTTCCGTTTGCCATACTAACTATTGGCAAACCCCGCGATTTCGGACCGGGGTCTGCCGATATGCTAGAAACTCCTAAAATGCGGGCGATTGCAACCGATCGCCGAATTTAAGGGGTTAATTCGCCTAAATCAGCGGCAAAGGCCGCTGGCCGGCAAGAGCGGAGTGTCAGCTGTCGGCGACAGCTAACCTCCCGGTTCTCGGTGCACACTGTCGCCGACAATGTGTCCACCTGATAGGACCTCCAGCAACCAGCTGTAATTTGTGGTGAAACCTGACTGGACTGAAGTGTTTGTTTTCCTTGCAGCTCCCCCACAGGAGAAATGAGGCATTACACAGTGTTCATTCATATCAATGTGTTATCTGTGTAATATAGGACAGGGCAGGTCCTCCAGAGAGAGAGAGAGGCTCTATGTAACCGCTCTCCACTCTGACCAAGAGATGAGGATCCTGAACAGAAGACCCCTCTATTACCCAGAATTCTCTAATAGGGTGTATGAAAATGTTTTTTTTTTTTAAACTGCACAACCCCTTTATACAATAGACATTTTGACAAAATTTTTACTTGCAAAAATAGCCCTAACAAAAAATGTATACTCTCTTTGTGTCTTTCCACAGTAATTTATTTTTGATTTATCTTAATAATTTCTTACTTCATCTCACAAATACGCATGGAATGATACATGGTTATCTTTGCATGAGTAAGTATTGTCACTTTCAGGAATTGTTATATTGTTTTTAAAAAATACTTAAACAAAATTGGTGAAAGAATTTTCAATTATAATTTTGTCATTTTAATACCATTGATTGAGCGATCAGTACGGGATTATTACTGCCCGTAGCAGCACGGACGGGTTGATTTCTTACTTAGAGTCCAGGACTGGTGCCAATAATAAAATGAACAAGTGTCTATAAAATATCCACAATTCTCTCCTAACATTGTGTTTCCTTTCTTCCTAGCTGCGCAGGTAGGACAGGTGTTTATCTTCTCCTATGGGCTTTTTTTCTTGGTAAAATATTTTGTTTCCCATATGGATACAACTTATCTCCTATAAGGGTTCATAGATTTCTAAAATCCAGTTCTTTTGCTTGTTTGCCTCATTATACTCAATCTGTACCATTTGTGGGCG